>NC_092800.1:40529429-40651867 GCF_918797505.1 Bemisia tabaci | reverse complement strand
TCAAATACACATCAATCAACACAAATCATGTATTATCTGAGCCTTCCTAATTAAGGGCCCCGCGAGTACACTGCCTTCATTTATACTTAGGTATCTAATGGAGCTTCTTCGGCTTAATGATTGCTGCTGAAGCTCAAATTACCTCAATGTTCTCTATTAACTTCTAATTTTCCGAAGAAATTAAACATAAAAAAAAAAAAAAAAAAAATCCGATGTCAAAAAACGCGAGTTTTTGGGAAATAGTTAGAAGATAGAAAAGAATTTAGGCCATTTTTGACTTTAGCATCAAGTAGTGGATGAAAAATGCTCCATTAGACACCAACTTGATATAATTTTCCCGTCTTTTCAGCGTCTTTTCAGACGCAAAACAAACGGATCAGTATCATATGCGTCGATTAGGACATTTGAGAGGAAACCCCCGTTATCTGAAACAACGTGGACATTTTTTCAACCACGCAAGGCATGTTTTCTCATGTATTTTTGTCTCCTGGATTCGAAAATGACCTTGGTTTCTCTTTACCATGCACCAGTTTTCCGGAAAATCACATTTCCCGAAAAGTCCATTTTAAGTGGAAAATCTCAATTTTCCGGAAAATCGGTGGGTGTTGGAGATAAACCAAGGTCATTTTCGGACTCAGCACTAAAAATTACATACAGATCACCTATCAAATGCCCGGTGTTTATTCGCCACAGACCTGTGAAATTCGAATTCTCTCGAGCCACCATTTTATGAACTTCACTTTTTCAAAATCATTTAAGCTTTATTCCCAAAATGGCACTTTGGGGCAGCCAATTTTTCTTGATAATGAATCTTCAGGGATCAGTTAACACTGCTATACAATGGTTTCCCTGAAATACGCTGAAATAGCTAGTTAAAAGTCTAGCTATATTATTATTTTTACGGTATTGAGGAGGGTACTTTTAAGCAAGAATACCGCTTATAAAAATAGCGATATTTTAACTTGTTATTAGTGAAATATATTCTGCTTAAGGAGGAGGACAAGCTACTTTAGTCAGAAATTGTCATAAATCTATCGGAGGGAAATACCAACAGGCGAACGGTTTGTCCCGAGTGAGGCAACATTTTTCGAGTGCCGCCTGAGCCACTTTAGGAGGCTGTGTGCGTTAAACTGGGGTTAAAAAATTGAAAACCAATACCTGTATCATAAAATATAACTCTTTGGGAAGACATTTACATCAATGAAATGACTATTTGTGAGAATCGCCCATGTCCGACTTTTTGCAGGTTTCGATCCACCGTGCGGCGTGCTGCCAGCGCGAGAGGCTCACTGGCGCCTACAAACCTAAGTGGATACTTCACGCATTGCACAATGCTTGAAGTATCCACTTAGGTTTGTAGGCGCCAATGCGCGTTCCGCGCTGGCCGCCCGCCCGCCGTGCGGCGGCGCCTAAGGCAACTATTCCACAGCAGAGGTGTTGCACAACAGTATTATACGAAATTGAACGTATTAAGAACGACAGGCATCCTTCAAAAGTACAGATCTTTCCTCGCAAAATAAATCAAGATACTTATCGTACACAGGAAAAATCTAAGAGCCTTTAGCTGAGGCAAATATAGAGGTTTATCCGGTTCAGGTATTACAAGGTGGGAATTTCTTGAAAGATAATTAAGTCCTGTTACACCAAAGAGGTGTAGAGAGTTTTAGTGAATCTTGTCTCATGGAATTGATGCTCCCCCATTTTTGCCAAAACTCTCAACTATATATTATTCTCCGTTGGACCAAACAGACAAAACAAACAAACAAGCAAACCCTCATTCTTCCAAGACATACATTTTCATTCAAAAACGTCGTGAACGATGGTCGTTTCTCGTTTGTATTTACATGTGGGCCAATTAACTTTGGGTCTCAACTGGCACGTGGACCAAAACTCCCGTGCCGAAAAAAGGCGTGGACGTAAATTACTGGAAAAAACAGGTGCACGGACAAAAAATCGTTGACGAAATGTCCTATAACCCCACAGGTGCTTCCCCACCTGATATCTAAGCAACCCAACCCTCGGGGTTGCCCTCCCTGGCATCCATGAAGCCCGACCCGCAAGGACTGCCCCATCTGACATCCAAGCAACCCAACCCTCAGGGTGTCCCCCCTCGCATCGAAGAAGCCCAACCCCCAGGGGCTACTCCTCTTGGCATCCAAGGAGCCCAACCCCCAGGGGCTGCCCCACCTGACCTCTAAGCGACTCAACCATCGGAGCGATTTTACGTGACCTTTTGATTTTTTTCGATTGCTCTCTTGTTGGCAGATAGACGACATCTTCAACAACACGTTTACGCAGCTACCGCAAAGCTGTCAAAAATTGAGATGCGCACTTCTGCACTTTCATCATTGATATGGATCGCATTTAGCAAAAAGGAACCAGCGCGATTACAGTGTTTTCAAAATTTAGCCACTTCTACTTTTATTTTGATTATACTGAATATATGTACAATACTAAAATTCATACACTTATTTTCCTTAAAAATCGATAATTTTTTGGTAGAAAGCTAAAACATTTTGCTATTCTGGGAGACTTTTTTGGATAACAATGAAGAAGCAACATTTTTACAACACTGTAATCGTTCTGGTTCCATTTGGCTAAATGCGATCCATATATGCCATTCGTTTCCTTTTGAAGAATGGTGCTTTTGTGGGAGAGCCAGAGATCCTCAGTGCTAGGCAGCACTTAGCAGTCAGGGTCACGAATAATTTAATGATTTTCAACTGATGGGCTAATGTCAAAAAGAGGCACCATCCTGCAATTTGAGGGGTCACATGAGTGGGATGAAAGTTTTTCTTCAGTACCTACTTCTCATAAATCTTCAATGAAACTGGAGTTCCACAAAGATTGAAAAGCTTATCATTTAATATCTGCCCTTTCTCCAAATATCTGGCTTCAAAGCTAATATCAGTGAGATGAGGTGCGTTGTCGAAGTCAACTTTCCGTTTGCGTTGGGCTTCTCAACGCTAACGGATATCACGTGACAGTTGACTTAACCGTTGGAAAACGCGTTGTTGGTCGTCTCTGTTGACTAAAAATTGTTGTGTTTTGAATGTGACACCGCGTGCACAATATCATTTAGAGGTTAGCTCAACGCAGTCAACTACCTCCTGAGACCGATGACTTGTTGACTTCCGTTTGGTAAACAGTCCAGGACATCGGGCAATCCCAACGGAAGTCGAACAACGCCGAGCGTTGGGCATCGGGTAATTCCATTGCCCAACGCTCCTCAACAGTTGACTTCGACAACGCAGCTATGAGATCGTAGCAGATATTGCACGCGATATTGCTTTCAGCGTTTATGGAGGATAACAACCACTCAAGAAAAATTGTTCATGCACAATAGTGGTCTCTTTCTATTTGTTGCGCTACCATAAGGAACCATCTCACAAATTGCGCAGGAGGAAATTAGACAAACAATGTTGAACTACCGTCGATGCGGATCCATAACAAATGGTTGGGGGTCCTGTGCTCTGAACACACACAAGGGTATGTGTGTCAGTAAGGCAGTGATGAGGAAAGAATGTACCAAGAAGGAGCTCTTGACAACTTGCATGCTTTACTTGTTACAACAAGACAGGACTAGAGTTCTAGAATCATAACAAATTGCGCAGGAGGTAGCTAGACAAACGATGTTGAACTACCGTCGATGCGGATCCATAGAAAATGGTTAGGGGTCCTATGCTCTGCACACATACAAGGGTACGTGTGTCAGTAAGGCAGTGATGAGGAAAGAACGTACCGAGAAAGAGCTCTTGACAACTTGCATGCTTTGCGTGTTGCGATAAGACGGTACTAGACGGAACGTAGTGTAAATTAAATGATGTCTCTTACCCTAGACTAAAGTAGATGACTGCAATGAAGTTCCCTGACACAGCAATGTGGACAAGCCGCAATTCTTGGATAAGGATGAAATAAAAAACTGCAGGGGCCTGCAGGTCAACAAGTGATTATTCTTGTGAAAGCACAACTATCTCATAGAAAGTATGGTTAAAAGAGAGAAAAATGCAAAGAGGAGCCAAACAATCACACGAAAAATAGAACAAAAATTCTAACAATTAATTTTTTGGGTATTAAATTATTGATTAAATCCGGTGCATAAGGGTGCGGGATTAAAATTTTACTAAAACTAACCTCGAAAAATTTGATGTTGGATGTCTTCTTTCGAGGGTCACCGCTTTTCGCCACCGTTGATGTTATTATTTTGATGAGTTTTTTGAGGTTATGCCAATTTGCGGCACACTTGAAATTTTTTGAGAATTAGGGCCAATGCCAGTATTATTCTTTAACTTGTGGATAGTATAATGTTTTTTTTTTCAATAATTTCATACAGAATTGATTGAGATTTGAAGTACGTGTTCAACTAATGATCAGTTGTCGTGAGTGTGCCTCTGTCATACCCTCATCTCAATCCTGTGTATTGTTAAGAACTTATCGCAACCAATGTAGAACTTTTCAACCCTTATCGTCTCCAATGCCTCACAAGTATAGCTTGGTTCCACACGCAACACCTTGAATGTTTTTCCGAAGAAAATCCTAGCACTATCATCAAAATCGAGATGGCATCCGTGCCATCGCCAATGAAGCCTCCAAGAGGAATAAAATCTACCAAAGAATCGGTGAGAGAAACACATTTTTTTTCCCTCCTACAAAACCAATGCATCTATAGTCTTAACGAGCTGGTTTTTAAAAGTCACTTAGAGAAGTCACGCAGAGTCTGAAATGTAATTGCCCTCTGAGGAATCACGGGATAAAACAGAGTGACTGTCGAAGGTCACTTTCAACCGTGTTAGAGGTAGAGGTGTCGTCAGCTAAGTTGACGGTTGTTTACTTTTGGTTTGCATGCGTTTTCACGTCATTACTATCCACATGAAAACATCTGGCTCTCTCAGAAGCAAGGACACAAGCTTAGATAAGTTTTTGAATACTTACAATCCTTGTAACACTTTAATTTTTAGCTTTACAGCAATTACAACCACAAAAAAGTCGCAAATCATAACTGATGAGTAGTTTTTTTCTGATACGATCATAAGACTGATGTTTTCAATGTGGATAGTAGCGAACGCCGTTTTGTTCAGAGGCCCAAATTCGTTGCCGGCGCTAGCAAACCAAAAGTAAACAACCGTCAACTTAGCTGACGACACCTCTAGTTGAATGTTCTTGAATATCGGACCTAAGACTCCAAGAAAAGCCATGAGTATCAGCGTTTACTTCCATTTTAAAATCATGCAAAGAGTAGAACTCAAACTGCAATCTAATGGCAGGTTTCTTCGGGCCACAGTAACCAACGACAGGGACGGGTAGGTACTCTCAACGTCAAAGATGAATTCTACTCTTCCTGATTGATCAAAATCATACGTGTTCAAATGGGCAATGCTGTTTTGGTCAGTCTGTTTTTCCATTCATTTCAGTTAATGTTTGACATTTTATCAGCATTTTAGTGCACTGATTGTGGGATTTTCAAAGAATCAATGAGATTTTACTGCTGCCGAGGTTTTCAAAAAATTGTCGTCAGAAATATCTTTAAATCTTTGCTTATGGGCTTGCTTTTATGTACTTCAAATTACTTGACCCAGTCTGGTTGCCAACTTCAGTATATTTTGGTAGCCCAGTTTATTGCTTATCTTAAGTATAACATCGCCTAACATTCTACCTTTTTGGCTCCTATATTTGCATCAATATGTTTTTGAAAACTAATTTTGTGTTATTTCTTACAGAGTGGGCATTTAATGTCCATTATCCGAACATTATCTGTGAGTGAATCCAATGAACAACGTGATCGGGAAAAAGCAAAATTGGAGAAAGAATATGCCAAAAGTGATCAACAACTAGATGAGCTAATCCAGAAACACCATGAAGAATTATCTCAAGTCATGCAGGTAACAAGCCTTTTTCTAAGCCCCCATGATGTAGCATGCCACATCATCATGCTGCCGCTAAACATATGTCAAGGGATGTCTAGATGTTAATTACTCATGTGCAGAATTGAAAATGTATTTATCCAGCAGTAGCATATTATTTTGATTTGAGTCATTACAACATCCAATATGAACTTACACAAGAAAATCTGTCTACAATTCTAGATTCTGTAAATCAAGATTTAAAAATTGCTGTTTCGTTTTTAAGAGAAGCTCTTAAATGAGTAACAGTTTTTATCAGCCGGTATGAAATTGCATGTGACACGGATTGTACAAGACTAAAATTATTAAAAAACTATTATAAAACTCACTTGCACAAAATTTATCAAAACAACCTCTTATTTATTTATTTTATCTATTTTGTGCAAGAGAGTTTTTTAATATTTTTTTTAACAATTTTTAATAATTTTGATCATGAAATCACATCTAGGTATTTACACAAAAAGAAGTTGAAATAATTTTTTTTCAAAAATTGTTTGCAGTTATTTGGACAGCTCTCTGCTCGAATAACCACATCCAAAGACAAGGTGCGCTCTGTCAAAGAAAACCTGCTTGCCTGTAAAACTCTACTCAGCTGTCGAAGGGAAGAACTGAAAAAACTTTGGCTTGAAGGCGTGGAGTATAAACATGTCTTGCATTTATTGGATGAGATGTAAGTTTTTATTTAGGAAAATCATAATTGATTTTTGCTATTACTTCTTTTTTTTTCTTTTTCAACTTAAAGCTAATGAAGAATACTAGAGCTGTATATTATGAAATCCAATCAATCCTTTTGTTATGCTTCTCTTGACTGACCCAAAACTCTGCTAACTGAAGGCAAGGGAACTTGTGTCAGATAAGTTGGCAGTTGTTCGCATCTAACTGTCTCTGTAAAAGACTAATTTATGTATCTAGGTACAGTATTGTCGCTGTCCGTAGTCAATCGTCCATTAATATTGTATGAAGGCAACGTGGTTGCTTTCAGACAGAAAGGAAACAACTTCCAACTTACTTCACATCCTGATTGTGTATGAAATCAGTTTAAAGTCTCTCACCTATCATACATTAATGATCTAAATGTGCAGATGACTCACTTTTCATTGTATATAATTGCCAAAGTTCCAAGATTTATGCCAAGAATTTGTCAATTTTTTTCCCTTCAAATTATCGCCAGTAGTTCACCAAAAGGAAAGTCCAAGGACTCCTTTGCAGCTACGGAACAGGTGTTTGACCACAGTTGGAAGGTTGGTCTGATACATATGAATCGCTGATCATTAATATTTGTGGCAGGTCCAAGTTTAGAGTTACTGTGGGTGCCTGCAGCTAACCTGGATTAATTGCTCAATTTTACGTGGCCAGATATCGCAGTGTAGCTCTTATGCTAGAATTTTTTTTTTGGTATTTTTCAAGCATAAGTCTCTTCTGCAACGAAGAAAAATCAGGGCTCAGGTTGTTTGCAACTACAGTATGTTGTATACAAGAGAAGAATTGTTTAATTTTGAAAAAAAAAATTCTGTCAACAGAGAACAAATTAAGGATGCCCTCACCCAAGTGGGGAGTTACCTCTCAAAAAAGCACTACTTGCACGCAACAAACCTAATTGTGTCCACGCTAGCCCTTGGTGAGGGTGATCTAGCAGGTGTTGAAGCTTTAAAAGAACTGAAGTCAGAACTCAACTCCAAGAAGCAGGTTTGTCAGCACCTTTTTTTTCTCTCAATATTTATACACTTCATAGGTAGCTTATTTCATGACCTGTCCTTTTTTGAAAATTATTTTGCATGAGTTTCATTCGATTTTTCCAATTTTAAAACTTTGAAGAAAACTCATTTATGCTTGCCTTTCAAATTTTATCAAAATCTGTTTATCAGATCATCTAGTATGACCACCATGCAGATGTACCTCCTCTCTGAGTAAGTGGGAAGTTAGGCATGTTCAGGTACTAATTACTTCAGGGAAATATGTTTTTATTGGCAAATCAGGGGTCAGATTTTGGTATTCATTCAAAGAATACAACGGTGTAAGTCGGCAATCACATAACTCGGTTTGCGACGTCGCAAACTTCCTGTCATACTTCATTTTTTAACTACTCAACGGCAATTCTTTAAAACTGCCATGATTTTTCCTCTTTGTGCGAAAAAAATTCTGCTAAAACTTCCAGGAATGATGTCAATTTGTTCTCCTTTAAAAAATCAACCTAGAGGCAGAGATTTTCAGACACCGCCAGCGAGTTATGTGATTGCCGACTTACACCGTCGAATAGTCTCTAACTTTATGAAACAAAGCAAGTAAATAATGTAAACTGAAAAGAAAAGGTGTGCTTGAGAGGCATATTTTGTATTCAGATGAACTGAGGTTTTCACTCTTTTTCACCTATGATGAAATTAAGAGTTGAAAATGATAAATGTTTTCAGAAAAATATGTTCATTTTTTTGAAGTGATCTTGGAATTGAAATCAAATGGAAGAATACTCGAAAGAAGAAACCGTATTAAGTGCGGGAAGCTTATGCAGATTAGCCTCCATAGCACAAATACATCCTTATATATATTAAATGATTTTTGCATTTATCCTGGACTGAAATTTAAAAATAGTCAGCAAGTATTTTCAGTACCTACCGTGAAGTCTGAATGAGGGGGGCAATACTCAAAGAAAGTAGTGCAGCATCTTTAAAGATATTCTAAATTTTAAGTGAGGAATGCAATATTTATCTAATTATTCTTTTTGTTGAAGGAGAACACTATGAATTTGATAAAAATTTATTGCGGCAGGTATTCCAGCTCTATATCATTCTTTTTGTTGAGAAAATCATCATGAATTTTAAAGTCTCAATTGCTCAAGGTTTCAAAATACCAACATACAAAATCCGTGACCTCTGATGCACGGATTGAGTGACTGCAGTGATTGACTGCAGATATGACTGCAGACTGCAGATGTGATGACTGCAGTATTTCTGCCTTTGTTGGTCTGAATACAATTTTCTCATCGTGATTCTTTTTTTCAGAAACTGATTGATACGCTCTTTGACGAGCTGAGCAAATACATTTACATTGACTCCACTCATGAAATCGTCCAACTTAGACGTCAAGGGTCTGGTAGAGATTTTGCAGCAGCATCTCAGCAAAAAATATCGCTACTGAAGCAGTCACGGGCAAAGAAAGCTCTCGAGTCATCTTATGCTGACAGCAGGTAAATACAACAGGAAATAGGTGGAATGAAGTAAGTTTAAGAAATATTAAACCAAGTCCAGAGGTTACAGATCTTAATGGACCAGTAGACAGGGTACGGATTTCAGAATTCTGATACATGTTTCTTAACCAAAAGCTCACGTATAACACAATGCGCAGAACAAAAATTACCGAAATCAATTCCTTACGAAGATATTTAATGATTTTTGGTGGTGAATTCAAACCACCTGCTCATAAAAACTCAATGCTCTACGTGATTCACATCGCGCGCTAAACGTTATCATGACAGTCTCTGCGTTATAAAAATCTGGCAACCTCAATATTGATGCTTTGGCTCAGCTATATCAAATTGTTCATAGTTTGAACAACCCATGGTGGGAAATGAATATTGCTCAATTAAGCTTGCTGAAACCGTTTTAGTGCTCGATTAGACTTGTGTAGAGCTTTGAGTTTCTTGTGAGCGGGCAGTTCCAATTCCTTGTAACCAATGTGAAATAAAAACGTTAATATCTTCGTTAGGAGTTGGTTTCAGTAATTTTTGTTGCGTGAATAGTGTTCTACGTGAAATTCTGGTTAAGAAACATGTATCAGATTGCTGAAATTCGTACCTTGTCTAGTGGTCCATTTGCCTGATCAATGCTGATTCGTCTCTGTGAAGCTGGTTTTCTATCACATGCATTTATTACCTTCATTTATGAATGCAACCTCTTGATAACTCTCCTTTTTTTAGTAAATATATGGAATTTTTATGTAAACAAAAATTTAAAAAGTATCAGAATAAAGATAAATTATGTTCATACCATTGTGTGCTGACACACAAAGTCAAAAGTCAATGTACCAAGGTCAGCTTGAAATTTTAATCGAGTGTTTTGGACTTTTTTTCAGTCGAGTAGAGGATAAAAATTTCCTAACTCAGCGAGTGACGGAGGATATAAGTCAGGATGTGGAGGAAGACTCAGCCCATTTTGTTGCAGTACTTCTCGAATGTCTTGCAATACTCAACAAATTACCAGATACTGTAGAGGTGAGATGAAACTCCTGTTAAATTATCACTATTCAGCAGGGCATCAGGTTTCTTCACTTTAGCTCAAAAACATTGCAAGGATAAATACTCCCTGATTCACAAAATCTCATCGTAATTGGACAAATTTATATTCTAAAATAGCTTACGCTGAAAATAGTGTGAGTATTCAATGAAATGTATTTGAGTCAAGATGCTCTTGAACCATTTCTCATTTGTGAGTCTGTGACTATCCAAAGAAGAAAGGATTTTTGCTATCGGAATCAAAATTTTCAGTGCTTAGAGCTATTTTTGTTCTATTGAATAGAAAAACTAAATTGTGGAATTTTGACGGAAAATTCTGTCCAGTATCATGAAGAATGAGTGAAGAGTGGTTCAATGGCTCTTTCGCTTACTTCAGCGAGAGCAAAGACGAGAGGCGTTCTTAAAGAAAAGAAAGTGAAAAATGACAATGAGTGCAAGAGCAAAGTCATGAATTTCTTTTTACCTCATAATTAGCAAAAAATTGTGCACTTCGGAGATTCCTGTCTCATGAAGTATACTGAGACAAACACATTATCTTTTATAGACAAGTCATTCTGATCTTAAAACTACTGGCAAAAATCATCGATGTAGAAAATTTCCCATCAAAATCAGATTTTTTCACCGAACCTGACTAAAATCTCTTTTGGAAATTTTAGCTCAGCTGATGAAGGCCCTGAAAGTCTTCCTTCAGACTTTTCACACCTGTCAAAAATGACATATCCCAGGTCGTCCAGGTGAATGCCTTTGAAAGAATAGAATAATGCATGATCAGGCACATTATTTGCTATGATGAGTTTGTATCTGTTTGATAAGCATTTCTGTTTTCATTATTTAACTTTCATCAATTCTGCTGTATAGTTTGCATTCAATGGGTCATTTGCGCTAGTCACAAAATTGTGTTTTGATGCTTGATTCTTGTAGATTTGCAAAAAATAATCTTTCCAAACTGCAACATTCTACGTTCAATGCTAACTGAGATATCGCCCTTTGAAAAGTTGGGCTTTTGATGTCAGCCACCGCTGTAGTGGCACCTTTGGTTTCTTCCTCTTTTGTTTGATCAGTGATGCAGAGGGTGCAACGCAAAACTTCAATGATGTTAAACGTAAAAAAAACTCAAGAAGCAGACGGATTTGCACTTTAAAGATTTTCTCATCAGGAGATAACGCAGTCGCCGCGAAGAGATTAGGTGATCAGTCAGGTCACCTCAGTTTGTTTACGTATAATGGTGTTGAAGTTTCGCATTGTACCCTCTGCATCACTAATCAAACAAAAGAGGAAAAAACCAAAAGCGAATTTTATTTAAAGTTCCGAACCTCTTTGGGAAGTTCTGTCCCCCCCCTGAAGTTTGTCTCATCAATCACCAACACAAGTGGACACTGTTGTAACCAGATTCGACCAATCAGATCCATTGGTCTTTGATAGGTTGAACCTTTTTTAGAACCACCTCGCGAGGTGGTACCAAAATCATGCACCGAAATTGCGAGTTGTTAGTCACCGAATCGGAAGTTCGGATCTCAAATAAAATGGCAGCTCGGAGGTTCGGACACAAAAGTAGCACCAAATCTCTAAATGAAATTTGCCTCAAGGGTGTCTCTGCCGCGGTGGATGATGTCAAAAACCTGACTTTTCAAAGGGCAATATCTCGGTTAATATTAAACGTAGAAAGTAGCGGTTTGGACAGATCTTATTATTTAGTGCTTATCTACAAGAATCAAGCATCCAAACTCGATTCTGTGACCAGCGCAATTGATACAATCAATTGAAAAAACTTCTGGAGCTGTAAAATCCAAATCAAGTGAACTGATTTCCAGAGCGCACAATATTTTAGGTTTTTGTCCGTTGTTTGATGGGAAATCAATTTTCCTGTCTTGTCCATCGCAATGTTTTGATTCCTTAAATTTTTTTCCTTATAATCAGAGATTGAAAATGAAGATGCAAGCCGAACTATTTTTGCTGGTTGGTCGCACAACAGAACAAATTCTGCCAACAATTGACTCCATGACTCCTCAGTTCGCTCTTGTGGAGTTGTTGCAAACTCTCATAGAGCAGTTCAGACGTGTCGTGAGTGCCCACCAAACAGTATTAACGGTAATGGAACGCACGGCTCGATTACATAACTGCTTTCTCAATGTTTACGACTTTAATGATATTTGGTCGCGAATCCAGTCTGTGGTAAGTTCCATTAACTTTATAACAAAGCACTCACTGAGTTTTTAGTGCTTGTTTTTGTTTCAATTTAAGTTTCATTACTTTGATCTCAAATATCCATCTTATAAGAAAATGAAAAAATGAATTAGCACTTGACCACCAGGGAGCAAATAACTGATCTTTCTCATAACATCACATTTATCTTGTCAGTCCACAAATTTCTGCCTCAGGCAACTATTTTTTTTTACCTCAAGTGTGGGAAACGGTGATGGAGCTAAAACTTCTGTTCTCTTGCTCTTTTAAGAATGCGCCTTTAAGGTTAGTCCTGATCTTTCCATAATGACACTTGAATGGTATAATTCTGTAACATTCACCCATCCAAGGGATCTAACTCTGTGCGGTTATGTGTTGTCATGATATTAGAAAATCCCTTACTTTAGGTTTGCCATGGTAGTAAACAACAGTGCCAACACCTTCAAAAAGATATTGCTTTTAACCTAAAAGTTGTATATGGGCAGAGTTGGGAAAAAATTATTCGGAAATTATTTGGTCAATCAGCAAGTCTGATCAATCGTCAATTGGACGAATGATTTGACGATTGATTTATCTTATCAGGTAGAGAATTCTGAAGACCGAGCGTCTAGTCAGAGATGCAGCACCAATTTCAGTAATTGCTGAATTATTGCACGCAACTCTGTTTATGGGTGTCTCTTGATCTTTTAAAATGCTTCTATACAACCTCAAGCGTTGCGAATTTTTGATCTATTTAATTTCTAAACACTTTTTCTTTGGAACTCTTGCTTCATTTTTCTCAATCTTTAAAATTGTTTCTGTTTTTATTAATGAGAGTATTATAATTTTTTCAGTTGCAGTCTCTTTTGTCAGATTACTTGGACATACAGAACACAAGCTCAGAGAATCAACCGGCCCCAAACTCTTTCTCTGAACAAGCATTAGATATATCCTCCTACTTTACGAAGAGGAAACCTCAGCGCAAAGAGAAGCCCACCTTATTTAAGTTTGACTTTGCCTCGACTTTACCAAAAATAAATAGTTTTATCCCGGATCAGCCCAGCAGCGAGTTCAAGATTAAGCTGACGGGAGATCCAAACCACCGTGAAAAAGTGTTGATATGCTCACCAGATCCACAAAATATCACGGTTAGATTTGAAACATGTTTGATATCTTTTTTTGTCTAAAAAAGAATGC
The DNA here is from genome assembly GCF_918797505.1 of Bemisia tabaci. Classification (NCBI taxonomy): domain Eukaryota; kingdom Metazoa; phylum Arthropoda; class Insecta; order Hemiptera; family Aleyrodidae; genus Bemisia; species Bemisia tabaci. The sequence continues at coordinate 40,638,385 of NC_092800.1, read as the reverse complement.
TGATGAAGTTTTATTAATAGTTTTTCAATTCCGAAGGGCAGGAGCTTGCTTTAAATAAATCAATATTATTTATTAATGGGACTTTCATTCGATATTTTGGGAGCTATTTATTTTTGAACATTACGCACAGCCAACTGATTCACATGTCTACGCTTGATGATGTTGTTAATGAGTATATGATCACTTTTGCATGGCGTCAACATATTTATCTACAAAAGAAAAGTTAACGACTGCTAACTCACCTTTTGTCAGCTCTGAAGAGATGTATCCTGAAGCCTGCCGAAAATGTAGGAAATATTACTTGGGTATTTTCATGGGTTTAAAGCCACATTTTCTCCAGCCTCAATGCAGGAATAGCAGGTTTTTAGTTCTTTTAAAAACATATTTGTTAATGTTGATCATACAGTGCGTCATCGCATATCGGTGGAATTCTTAGTCAGCAGTATAGGAATTTAAATGTTTTCAGATGCTCTCCACGGCTAGCTTTATAAGTAGCAATTTAATCAGAATCTACCGCTGCAAAGTCTGTTATGTAGTCTTTGATACTTAGGTTTGTTTTTCCTCATCTCTAAAATGTATGCATGCATGCAAATTCTTGACAGGATAGTCACAAAAAGGCATGCTCGCATGCAACTAGTCCATTTGCGGCCTTTGGATTATTTGCAAAAAAAAATTAGCTCAAAACATTGGGTGGGAGGGGGGGGGGGGGATAGTAAATTCCTCTCATTCAAAAACATTCATTCCCCCTGAAAGATCGTGGTAAATTGAATGAAATTGATGATACAAATGTGTTTGTTTTTTCCAGGTCATCTTTATTCCACTAATGATTTTTATTGAAGAAATTGAACAGACAGTTAGTGCACCCTGTTCTTTGAATGTTTTCCTTTCAAACTACATTAAAGGTGGTTTTCTGCGTCATCATCACAACAAAGTGGTGAATGCTATTGATGTGGCCACCAAATGCTCCGATGCTTGGCGCTCCATTACTCCTCCAGAGCTGGCAGCACAGTTAAATGTGTCTCGTCCACTTTTATTAGTAAGTTGCAAAGTTTTACTGGTTCAATCAGGTAAATGTATCAAATAACTATTACACAATGGACCACCAGACAAGGTACGAATTTCAGCATTCTGATACATGCTTCTCAACCAAAATTTCACGTAGAACACGATACGCACAACGAAAATTACCAAAATCAACTCCTGACGAAGATATTTAATGATTCTTGATGCGTGAATTCAAACCACCCGCTCATGAAAGCTCAATGCTCTACGTGATTCACATCGCGCGCTAAATGTTTATCATGACAGTCTCTGCGATGTAAAAATCTTCAACTTCAATCTTGACACTTTGGCTCAGCTGTAGCAAATTACCAATAGTTTGAACAACACATGGTGGAAAATGAGCATTGCTCGATTGAGAAGCTTGCTGAAACTGTTGTAGTGCGCGATTTGACTCACGTAGAGCTTTGAGTTTCTTGTGAGCGGGCAGTTCAAATTCCTCGTAATCAGTGCGAAATAAAAACGTTAATATCTTCGTTAGAAGTTGATTTCGGTAATTTTCGTAGTGTGAATCGTGTTCTGCGTGAAATTCTGGTTAAGAAACATGTATCAGATTGCTTAAATTCGTACCTTGTCTAGTGGTCCATTGCAGCACATGATGAAATGGTCTTCATCTTCAGAGTTTGCACCAAAATTCCCTTGACTTGTGTCACAAATACCAACTTCTAATGGGAATGTTGAATGGTTCTGAAATAAAGTCCAAAGGTTAAACTGTTAAAAATAAAATAAATAAAATTTCCTCTTTCTGATAACAAAGTGACTCATCTTGCGTTCGCATTTGCCATGTTTCAAGCCAAGGAATGAACATATAGGCTTTAGCAAATCGCTTACATGACTACAAATGTTCGGCATACACCAATCATTGAATATCAGGGTTTACTTGATGTTGTAGGAAATTTTCAAAAGGGGTTCGAAATTGTACCAAAATTCCCTTGACTTATGTCACAAATACCAACTTCTAAAGGTAATGTTGAATGGCAAGCTGAGCTCTTTGGTTTAGGTTCACAAGCGGACAAGAGTCAATTATGCCACCCATACTGTGTGAGACTTGGCGAATATTCTGCGTTCTCTGAGTAAAACATGGTGAATGCCGCATTATTATCGCCGCTCATATTGTTTTTTTGTAAATCTGTAACATGATTGATTTATCTTCTTTTTTCTTATATCCTTACCCAACCGATCCTCCTATATTTACGTTCCTGAAACTCTAGCAGTAATGGGTCATCAAGCCTTGACTGTCTCTTCATTTTTTTTTTCCTCTTCTTTTTCTTCTGGATTAATGCTGTAAGTAATATTTTTTTTTTAAAATGAAAGTTTATCTGTTCCTGCTTGTGTTTAACCACATTAATTTATTTGTTGTTACATTCTGTTACATCAGCTTTTGCACGCTAATTTATTTTGCTCATGCTTTTGTTTTTTTGTTTACAGAGCACTGTTAAGGTAGAACAAAGCATATCCGAGATCAAGTCTTTGATGCAAAGTATTCCCCACCATGCTCAGAACTTCTTGTCAATGATCATAAATATCCTCAAAAGCTACCGGGAAATCTGTCAAGTTGCGTATCGCGGTATTGTTCAGCCGGAGTCAGAAGATAAAAGCATATACTCTGTCACGTGGCTCAAAGATGAAGATATTACTCGTTTACTCAAGTAAGTTTGGTTTTTTAAAAAAAAATTTGCAGCTGTAGAAGTTGGAGAATTATTTATTTATTGGTTTTCTTCCTTATATCAATAGCTAAATGAATGAATTGCGCATATCAGTTGCAATATTAAAATATCATCTTCAATTATGTTTTATTTATTCCGAGAAAATGCAATCAAAATGTTTCTGTGCAATTCTGTGTGATTTTTTAGAATGAATAAAAAAGAATTCACAGAAAATTTCAAAGGAAACCTTTTTTAAAAAAAAACATTGATGGATACTTACAACATCACAATCTGATACACGCATTTCATTTTTCAACTTTAGCCACAGATGTGTTGTGCAAACTTTAAGCTTCTGGCATGTATTTTCTATTTTTAATTATCAGTTCAAATCAACCCAGTAGTTATTCCAATATCTAATTTCTGGAAACTTGAATTTCAAAAGTAATAAACCTCTAAGACATCAAAACAGTTATAGCTTTATTTTTCTCATTATGATATGCGTAATGATTTCCTCGCTGAAGCTCTTGGAACTCATTTTCCTATATTTTCTCAACAAAATCGAATGCACACAAATGAAAAGCATTCTTTGAAAACCCTTTCCTAAGCTGTTTCAATAGTGGTAAAAATTGAGTCATATGTTTTCATAATTCAGCCATCAACAAACAGATACATTTGAATTTATAGAATCTCAGCATCGTTGACAGGTGGTTACAATATATCAATATATTCTTGTTGCAAGGAGAAACCTGCAAAAGTTTTCATTACTCTATAATTCTATGTTTTCCGGACTAAAGAACATAATTATGTACACTTCAACCGAACTTCCGCTCGTAAATAGTACTGTTACGTACTGGGTAATTGTTGTGATTGAAACTTTGCCTAGTGTTTCTTCTGGTTACAAGTAAACACATAGTAGTAAAGTTTTGGACAGAAATTGTGCCATCTTATTCTTATTCTTAAATTTACTTCTCTTGTCCATTTTGCAATTTTAAACTGAAATAGCATTTCTTTGTCTAGAAAATGACAAATTTTTCAAGGTATAATTTGAATATACTTTACTATTGAGATATGACGAACTTGTTTCTTCCCTGCAGATCTTTGCCAAACTGGGAACAGTTAGAGGGCTGGTGGCAAAGTGTGAGCGAAAGGCATGGGCATATCACTCGCGAGGAATCTATTGTCGAAGGGCCGGAGGATGTGCAGCTGCGTAATGAGCGAGAAGCTGAAATTTTAGCAAGCAACCTCGGGGAAAGTGGTATTTCTCAGCATGAAATCATCTCGGACGTGAACCAGCTCAAGTGTCTTGCTCAAATGCAAGAAAGTATGGTGAGATAACTTGTTACTTTTTTTGTCTCTAAGTAATTGATCATACCCCTCGTGGAAAACATGAGTAATCAACAGAGTTTGTGGCGGCATTGAAAACATAAAAAGTCAGAGTCTTTATGGTGACCTGAAAAAGACGGGGAATTAATAGGGAGAGTCAGGGAATTTTGGGATCAGTGCATTGGCTCAGCAACTTCAGCCTGAGCGCTTTCCGCAGAGTTGCCACGGTCAGGGAATACCGGGAAATGTCAGGGTATTTTAAAAAGTCCGGGAACACCTGAATATATCAGGAAATATGACAAAAGCATCAGAGAAAAATTGTTGAGTCATCTTCAATTGCTTTCTAGAATGGGTTTGACGTTTTGAGCAACACATTTTGCATGAAAACTTTAATCATCTGGCATCTTTAATTGTCAGGGAAATTCACGAAAATATGTTAGGGAAATCAGGGAAACATCAGAGAATTTCATTTTCCAACTTATAAGTTAACCCTTTTTCAAATGGCTTTACCTATACATAATTTGAATCTGTAGAAGTGGAAATTTTACAACAATTCATAAAAGTCAGCAAAATTCAAAGAAAATCCCTCTAAGTCTAAATGGAAGTTTAGTTTAAAGGTCAGGTAATTAGGAAACTTCCGAATCAGAGAAAAGCAAGAACAGATAGGGAATTGAAAAATGAAAAAATCATGGAAAGTCAGATGAATTTTTTTTTTCTTCTACCAAAAACTCGTACAAGTGCGTATTTAAACCCTTTTACTACTTAGGTGAAGAACTTTTGGGCAGCCATGCTCATTTAGGAGGCGTTCGACTGCTAGGCCTTGTCCACATGGGCGCGGTTTGCAGAAATTATGGGCAAATCAGTTCAACGAACTGGAGTTTTACGGAATAAGTTATAGCTGAATCATCAGTTCTGAGAACAAGTTTGCCTATAAGTTCTGTGAACTGCGCTCCTATGAACAAGGCCTTACTCAGTGCTCTTGAAATGCCCTCATAGCAGAATCCGTTAATCCCTACCTGTTTAATGTTGGTCATATATATACAAATCGAATGAAACGAAAATAAAAATTAAACTGATACAACGACGTAACAAACAGTGATCTCGAAGAAAAAAAGAAAGAGGATTAAAAAATTACCCCTAAAGAAGAAGAAAGAAAAATCAATGCTGAGTGTCGGATTGTTTATAATTTTTCGATTCTATTTAAACTTGCAAAAATGATTGCTTTGACTTAAAGCTCTGAGGCATTGAAATGTATTTTCAACTTTTTTCTGCACCTATTCACTACTTACTAAAATTTATGCGAAGATAATTCTGCTTTGGGAATGATAATTTCAATAACTATATATCTTAACCCTGTTTTTTTTTATTTATTTGCAGGAGTGGTTTGCTACACAGATCATCAAATTTGTAAATACTCAATCTCACAAACCGAGTTCTTCGAACCATAATCGGAAAAATGAACCTATCCCAACAATAGAAATAAATAGTATGGTGCCAAAGATATCCTCTCAATTGATTTCATCCTTAGAGCAACTTGCCAATGATTTTCAAGAACTTGCCAATACATGCCTCCTGGTGCTTCATTTGGAGGTTTGTACTTGAAAAAATTCATTATCTTTGTCAATATTAAGCCAATAACATCGGAAATAATTCGACCCTGCTGCATCTAAGATTGAATTTACAATTATCCATAACTTTAAAACATTTACAGTACTTATGCATAATTGATAATCCTAAACTTATTTCCAGATGTTGATAATCGAAATACCAGACTTTTTTGTAGGTTCTTTAAAAAACAAGAAGAAAGTTTAGTTATAATAATCCCATACTACTGATTTATGGCTGTCAAAATCATGAAAATTGCAAAATGAGCGAAAATGAGTTATGAGGTTATTATATGTTCAGTGGCACTGTAAGGCAAATTGCAAGACAAGAATTGATGCAAAGCAATTGAATGGACGTATGCGAAAACGTCCGATGTCCAAGGCAGTGTTTCAGAATTTGAGTGGGCGATTTCGTTGTAACTTAACGACACAAGATGGTTTAGGACGTTAGAAATGTAGAACAATTTTATAAATAATCCCCTAAGTGTAATTAAACATTTACAAAAGAGATAGATCCTACTCATCAGTGTCTTGGGACAAAAGAAACCCACCGCAATTATGAAACCCTATATTGGACAACGGACTTTTTCGCATATGTCAATTCAATTAATAACCACACGATATAAGTTTTAGGTTGGTCTTACTACTTAAATAAACATTGATAAGAGTGCTCACTATCCTAGAATTATTGATACATCGATAGCCAAAGTGCGAAAGCACATATCTCCCTTTGCGACTTTGCAGACTTCCTGTCATACTTGATTTTAACTTTAGAGAACTAGTGTATTTAATTTATTGAAAAATTGCTTGATTATTCTTCCCTATTATCAGAATATTCTGTGGGAATTTCAAGCTGTGCAGTTGACTTGTTTCTCTTTAAAAAAATACAATAGGAGCAGAGGTTTTGAAACTCTGCAATATGTGCTGAATACACGGTATTTTCACTTTAGCCATTGTTGTCGTAAATATGGATGGCAAGTCTACCAATGGCTCTGATTTACTGGTTTAGAGCACTGCCGTGCTAAGCAAGAATGCCTTAAGTCCATCAAGATTTTCCCTCATTTTTTTGGAATTTAACTCTTTATAAAATAAAAACAGTAGTAAATAAGACAAGGAAATAGCGGAAACAAGGCTAAAATACATAAAATTATACAGGACGTTTTGGTGTCTTCCAATACCATTATCAACCGCTAAAAACAGTAAAGTACAAAATTAAAGGAGAAATTAAAAACATACAAACCAGCTCGGCATTATATGGTGATGGTATCAACATGCAACGCCGTTTAGGGCTGCCTGTGTATGTCTTTGTTTTACTCAAATAAAAACTGTTTTACCCATGCACCTCCAATTTTGAGGTCAAGTCCTTGATAATATTTGCAGAAGAATTTTGAAAAACATCTCAAGGTACACAAGTTTTTCTGCTGTGATGCATTGCTTCCAAAAAATGTAAAATGGCGTTTACGGCGTTTTTGCATCGCACAGCACAGCAGACGTAGTGCAATGCAGATCGCTCTTGTCTTTTGCTAAATTTTCTTGAATATTCAATTTTTTCCATTCTACAGGTTCGTGTCCAGTGCTTCCATTACCTGCTTCCCCAAGGTGCTATGAAACACGTTTCTAATTCTCATGATATTGATCCTCGTGTCTCTAACTTCAGCCGTGTCTTGTCTTCTATTGATGAAGCAATGACTGTCAGTCTCCAGCCGAGAAAATGCAAGGTAAAATTTTCAGCCTTATATCATCACTTTCCTTTTTCATTGTTTCCATCTTGTTGTTTTGATCCAATAATCATTCGATTGCATTCCACTTTCTCAAGTTTATTAGCGAGAAGAGCACAAGTGCAGAAACCTCTGAAACTTAAAGAACTTAAAACTTTAAGTCTGGAACTTAAGGAACTTCTGAGGAACTTAACCAAAACCAAAACATGATCTTTTTTTTGCTTTGGTCTCTTTGCTGGAATCAAAGCAGTAGGAAAAAAGACACATAGGCCTACATCTTTTGGAGCTGTACCTTGTGTGCCTGTAGGGCAAAAAAAGGAGGCACCATAACTTTGACACAGTATAACTCTAGAGGTATACATTTTCCAGCTTATGTTATGATCAAATAACAACATTAAAATAGGAAAAAAAAGAAACCATGAAAAATGGCCAGTTTTGACTTTCAGACCCACGTTTGTGGCAATTTCACTCATCTCAAAAAACGAAGACAGCATCCCACGGAAGAATCTAGATGATTGGTTTAAGCCAATCATCCTCGTTAAATATAGACTTTTTTTGGTAAAAAAACCTAGGAGTTTCGGAAATCGAGGTGGAGCTAATTGCGACTCTTAAGCACATCCCTCCTTCAGCATAACTGAACATCATTAGGGATGGCCTCTCAGTTTGATTTTATAGGAAACAAATGAAATAGTTGATGATGGATTGTGAAAAACTGTTCCTTGGCATCTTTTGCTTTTTCACCCCACAAATCAAACTATACTATCGTTGGTGACATCAATTCCTTAAATATACCTCGAAACCCTCTCTTATAATTGATTTTGAAGGCAGATGAAAATGGACTTGGATATTTCTTTTATCTTTAATTGTTGATTTACTGATGTTTCTTGTACCTCTAACTGTTATTAGAGAATTGATTTTTTTTATTATTTGCCTGTAATTGTTTGCTTTATCAATTTTTTTAGTACATATTTGAAGGGCTTGGTCATATGATAGCAAAACTCTTGATCAGCTCAGCTCAAATGATGGATAAGATTGACAAGCCGTTGGTGCATAGGATGTGTCGCAACATTTACTCCCTCCAGCAGACACTAACCAACATAACAATGACCCGAGAAATCGCTCTAGACCATGCAAGGCATTACTTTGAATTATTCTTCCTGTCTCCGGAGGTTTGCAAACTTAATTATGTACTATTAAACCCTCAAAAATCATTGCCTATCTCTTTATCATGGACAACCAAAGAAAATCTGAATTACTCTTATATTTTATTTGCAAAACCTGAATACGCATGCAAGATAATGGCGAGGGAATAGGCTCTAAGGAATAACGACAATGACGGGAAAAAAGTTGAGTTGCTCTAAAGGTAGCAACTTTCTCTGCGTCAATTTTTAGCACTATTCTGAAAATGACTCTCACTTTTCCCAGCAGTTTCTTGTTTGGTTTTTCAAAAGTTTTGGAAAAGCAAGTTTTTGAAAATTTGATTTTTAGTAGGTGCTGGAAAAAAAACTGTGCTCATTTTTGGCTTCATCAGGAAGAAACAGACGGCATCAACTTCTTCAACCTCTTGCCAAAAATTTCTCAACAATTATTTGCTATATCCTCTGCAAATGCTTACATCAAAGTTGTTATATGTATGCAAAAATACTTTAAAATAAGGGGCATCTACAGTAGTTATTTTTTCATTCACTAAGTGAATGAAAAGGCAGTATTTATCAGCTTTCACATCTAATTTTTAATTTAGAACTGTAAACTGATACCTCGTTCAATTTGATTCCAGGATGTTCTGAATCAAATCGTGGAAAAAGGCCCCGAATTTTCTGAATTAGAATACATGAATGCTTTACAGCTCATTCATCGGAGTCAGAGCGACAGACCAGATGCCACCATTCAAGGACATCTTCAAAAATTAACAGATATTCTACAAAATACTCCAGTACGGAGACTCTTATCATCAACTTCTTCTCTCTCTGGTGTTGCTGTTTGATGAAGAGCATATTTTATGTCTCTGGCTGAGTTGAAAAGTAGATCTCTTTAAATCTAAAGAAAAACTCCAATTTTTAAGGAAAACTAAGGACTTTCCTTTATCTGTAGGCTCAAGTTATTTTTCAAGCAATATGGTTAGCTTTTATTCGTTGCGGAGAATCTCCAACATATCTAAACAATTCCAACTGCCATGGAATTGCAGAAGCAGTTCTCTATTTGCTTTAACTCCATGATTGGATCTGTTCCACGTCTTTTCTTTTTCTGTTTTTTTTCTTTCTTTTTTAAATTTTAATATAAAACATGGCTTCCTGTTTAAATACTCTCTGTAAACTTGATCAAAGTAACGTTGAAAATCAGGAAGTAAGAAAGTCGTAGAAAAATGGAATTATCGAATATTTTGAACATGAAATTAGTTTTTCAACTATATCCTTAAAATTGAGTCTTATAGAGAAGTAAAACTTTAGGCCTCAAATATTTGGTTCAAACCTGATGTATTTGTGATAAAATCGGTCCCAATAATCCATATTAATGTTCAAGAATAATTATGATTCTGTAATCATCGGAATGTTACTTTACTCTCATAATCTTTTTAACTAATTTTAAGATGGTCTTTTACTCCTCTTATGTCCTTACAATCAATATAACTGTGATATACTAATGAGTTTCTTTAACAAGTGTAGTTGTTATAAAAATTAGTTTGTACATCATTTTGTAATACATTATTTGTATGCATTCAGTTTGTAAATGATTTGAACCCCTGTTCTTTGTCTACTAGCTTAGATACACAGAAGTCTGCAAATCTGAGACTAAAAGTTGGGCGTAACTTCTTTCTTAATACTGCATTTATAGTCAGAATCCATTATGTGAGCATACACCCTGACAACTGTGCCAATGTATTTCAGCCGAAGGTAACTTTATTAAGAGAAGGAGACTATCCTATTCTGCCGAACCAAGGAAAAATGCCGCAGAGGTATTCCATTTTTTGCCTAATTTCCACCATAAAATCTTTTATTTTGAGCGAAGTTATGAATATTTTTCCTTAAACTTTTCAGATTGAATTGAGACCAGTATTCCGAAAGAGAATTCCGAATTCAGAAAGAGAAATCACAAGCTTCTCTGAAAACTTTTATTTTATCCAAGGAAATTCGGAAATGTCCAAATATTCATGCGGCCTTCCTCCTTTGCCTGGTAGTTTTCAATGCTTTCACGACCACTACAGCATCCTTATAGAGAGCTTGAAAGTTACTTGCCACCTCTCATTTTCTCTGTAAAAATTTTCATAGATAAAAGTAAGTCAAATCCAAGGATTTCATTTTAGTCAAATTCTAGAATGACGAGGTAGAGAGGGAGACTTCTAAGAAATTTTAGAAGATGCCCTGGAAATAACTAGAGTTGCTCATAATAACGTGTCAATTCCTGTCGCACAGGGAGATGAACAAAACAGGAAGGAACTCTCGCCATACGGAGAGGGGGCCCAGAAGAATTTTCAAACTTTGAACATCTTAGGAGCAATTCTGAGCTGCTTTTACAGGAAATATATTCAAACCGAAAGGACCACCAGGCAAAGTAAGAATTTAGCCCTTACAAGAGATGATTTCTCACAAAATGTTACAATGAAAATTTCATGCAAAATATGTCAAAATTATTTAAGAGGTTCAAAATCAACTTTTGATTTCAGGAATTACAGTATTTATACTGTACACATTGGAATGAGTAGGAATGTCAAACTTCCGGCTTGTGAAGAAACCAAAATCTGAACAGGTCTAAAACGGCCTTCGAGAATCGATGCCTTGCAAGTAGCCAAAATTGATGATTAGTAGCAATTTGACAGAGAATGCAGGCTTATCTTCTCACAAGACAATTTTCCGGTCAGACGCTTCTGAGCCCGTTTCCTCAAAACTTAATTTTTGCACTTACTCAGGATGTCTACAAGTGCGGAATTTCTGGAAAGTCCGGAAATAGTGCTGACTTTTTAAGGATGGTCCGGAAGTACTGAAAAAGTGCATAAATTCTGCAAGGAGGTCTGGAATTTTTGTCATTTTTGTCGCGATTTGAGCGAGAAATTCAAATTTTTGAAATTTTTGAAATTTTTGAAATTTCGTTAAATGAAGGTACTGAAAAAGTACTGAATTTATCTGTTGAGGGAGTACTGCATTTCTTGGGAATGTACTGAAAAAGTATTGTAAAAGAACTGATTTTTGACCAGACTTTTTTAGTAGATACCCTGTTACTGCTCTCTTTGCTATCATGGCAAAGTTGACAGTCATTATTTTCTATTAGGTTCCAGTCGTCTCTTTTTTGGAATTGTTTGGTTGCTCCTCTTTCGAGTTGGAATCTGCTGGACGAAGGAGCCGTGTCCCGTCCGGCATCCGGGAGCAGAGATCTTTGTTGATGAAGTCGGGCAACTCGAAGATCCACCGCATGAGGCCCTTGGTCCACCACCACTTGGTCCCAACGCTACGGAAGATCCCCTGAATGTTGGCCTGCACCACTTGGTTGTTGCATCGGTGCATCGGGGCGCGTGTTGTCAGGACGCTCAACCCCCGGGTCGGCTGAAAACCCCAAGAATAGGTATATCAGCAGCGGGCTGATTGTTGAATTTGATAGACAAAGCTATAGAGTTGAAATTTATAGACGAAGCTATAGATAAAGAAGACACAAGGAGTATGAAGCGATCCTATTGGTTGAAATTGATGGTTCTTATAGACTAAGGAAGAAAATTATGGACTTATCATACGGCCTGTCGTGGGTTGCCGTTAGTTTGTCTATTACTTACCTCCTTTGTCCATTGCAACCACTCGCTCCCACCAAAAGGATCCCTCCATATCCTTTTTGTCTCCTTTGTCTATAGCTTTGTCTATCAATTTCAACAATCAGCCTGCAGGTCAGTTGGACCGCGTTAAGCAGAAAGGAACCAAGCCACATCAGCTATTGCCAAAGTTAATCCGGCAATTTAATTTTTACAAGAGAACGTTCATGCGGATTCCTTGGAGAATTTTAAGGAATCTGCTTTATACTATGCAGAACATTCACTGAAATTTGCACAAAAATCCACACAACTGTTTTTGTGTAAAAAATTAAATTGTCAAATTAAATTTGGCAATAGCTGATGTGACTTGGTTCTTTTCTGCTTTACGAGGTTCAGTTTGCGTAGAGCTGAAACGTGTTTTACGGTTGGGAGCCGCCTATAAATTATGTCGCACCCGCCCATAGGAGGGGCGGTTTAGAGGTGAGTGAAATGTAAGTGACAAAAACGGGAGGGGGGGGGGGGGGGCTTAAGTAGAATAAAAACCACCTTATCATAATTTGTTAGAAAAGAGGGAATTTTAGACTTTCTTGTAAGCTCAACGTTATTATTGAGTCATTTTAACACATGAATCGATGTGGGATACACCACACCTGCCCCAAGCCTACCTTAAAGAGGGGGGGGGGGGCTGCTTGAAATGACATAATTTTTAGAGAGGATCTAGTCTGTACGTGAGTGACATGTAGGAGGTGACAAAGCCCAGGAAGCAATGATCGTGATAAATAGCGATTTCATCGGTTGATTATCGCGATTATATCGGTGGCAATTTATCGCCGTATTATTGAATTAAAAGTTGCGATATATCGCGATTAAATCGCTATAACTACATCGCAATTTTTGGTTCGATAAAATAGCGATCAATATTTGTCGAATGAATCGAGATTAATTTTTTTTTTTTTTTTTTTTTTTTTACTGCTTCAAATAGCCCACAAGGGCTAATCCCACGCTTAAAGTCCCATTCCCCCTCCGTCCCTACTGAACCAGTCGCAAGCAACCATTGTTAGAGACCATCAAACTCGGGTCGCCTGGCCGGGAATCGAACCCGGGGCCATGAAATTGCCATATCTCGCGATTTTAATAGCGATAATATTGTGATAAATTGCCGGGCGATAAAAACGCGATTATATCGCGATAAGATTGAGGATAATCGCTCAGATGTTGATGATCCAAACGACTTTGTCGCCGATAAAGTCGCAATATATCGCGATTTTTCCGTTGAAAAATTCTACTCGTGGGGGAGGGAGGGGGGGGGGGGCAAAAAGTCGGGGAAAATGGGTGACTTAATTTATGGATGGCCCCTTGAGGTAGCATAAATAGAGGATCAGTCAAAAAATAAAGGTTGTACATCGAAAATCATCGCGTGCGTCGAGGCGAAACCGAAACCGCAAAAACGAGTATCTAGTTTGCGGTAGGTATTTAAAATTCTTCGCTTCCGTTTTATTTCGTCAAAGGAATTGCTTGAATTTTCTGCGCGAAGAAAAGAGGCTAAACATCGAGGGCGCACTGATTCTACTATATCAGTCCAACATGGCAACATGGGCAATGACTGGGTGAGTGGGTCAGCTGATGAGTAAGAAGAACATTCTCTTCTCGGAAATTCTTCGGGATGATTAGGCGCCTGGCGCCTAGCGGCATGGACCAAAGGGCCGACGACGGTCGAGCTCGCTAGACTGGGTGGCGACAACATGTCGTCCTGTTACCATGTTGCCATGTCGGACTGATATGATGGAATCAGTGGGCGTATTATTTAACCTCTTTTCTGCGTGCTATGCTGATGTATGTCACATGAAATCTCATCGATTTTTAACGAGGAATCCGAATCTGAGCTTAGATTTTGGATACCAAGCGTTTTAAGCTATTCAAAATCATAGGAGAAATTACACAGGTGTTCATAAACATTAATCTCACAGTAGGTCCCCCCCCCCCCCCCTATCAGGTCAATGAATAACAAATCACTTCGTTTCCTGGTTGCGTTGAAATAAATACCTAACTCATGATATGTAATGAAATTAATGATTAAATCAGATAAAAAGCACCGAAGTTCCCTTGTTGAAACTGATCCCTGAAGTGCGTAACGTTAAAGTGCGGGGTTTCAACCCCCCCCCCCCCCCCCCCCGGCCGATCCCTTCGTACTCCGTATCGCTGAGCAGGATCTCTCTCCAACCCCCTAAAAAACTACGCAACGCTAATCTTGACCCTCTTTCCCTCAAAAAACTATCTGTCGAAATGATTCTGGCATACCGAGAAGTAAAAGTTAAGTAAAAATGAAGTTTTCCTCGTAAATTTTTCTAGTTATAAAGGCTCTAGCGCCCCTCCCCGGTGATGGAACCCACTTCAAAAAACATTTCACCTGACTCAATGGTATTCAAGTTCAGCGAACATTGTATTGTTAACACGATGTCCAAAGACCTGGATACACGCTTAAATTTCCATCAATTTCCGATTAAATGGTGACTGGTGCGCGCCATCTACCATCAAGTTTTTGCGGCCTGCAAAAATTTGACCGCCATTTTGTCAACATTTTGATCGGAAATTGACAGAAATTTGAGCGTTTATCCAGGCCTCAAAAGGTACTAGTACTGAAATATATCGGTATGTGGGGTGTAGCCAAGCGCTAGCAATAATGTAACATTATTTGGAAAACTTACATTCTATTGATAAAATTTGACCGAAGCTTTGAACCGAATTTTCGACCGAAGTCTGACGATGAAGCGCTTGCTTCGAAAAGCTTCGGTCAAATTTTATCAGTAAAATGTAAGTTATCCAAAAAATGTCACATTATTTCTAGCACTATACATACCCATCAATGGTATCCAGGCCCGGACTTAGGGCGTGTGCAGGGCGTGCGGCGCACACGGGCGCCAGCCTTTGGGGGGCGCCATGAAAGAAGAAGAGAGGGAAAAAGGGGGGGAAGGGAAAAAAGGGAAGAAAGGACAAGGGGAAAAAAGGAAAAGGAAACAAGGTTGGGCAGTGAAAGCAAGGAAGAAGGGGGGAAATGGAAGGAAAAAGGAGGCAAGAAAAGTGAAAAGAGAGTCCGCGAGAAAGGGGGAGGGGCATTAAATTCATAGACAAAATATAAAGAGAATTGCCGTCTAAAGGTAAATTTTCAGGACAAAAACTCCACCTGGTTCATAGACGGTCAGGCGCCCCTTGACCCTAAATTTGCGGCTGTACAGAAATACAAGAGTAGGCATGTAGTAAGGGGGCGCCATAAATCCATCGAACAGGAGCCGACATAGCATTTTAGGCCACGTCCGCCATCTTGGATTTGATCATTTTAAAAAATGGACTAAAAATTCGAGTTTCCCGTCGAAAAATACCTCCTGACACCGAATTTCAGAAAAATCCATCGAACAGGGGCCGAGATAGCATTTTAAGCCATTTCGGATTTTCGAATTTTGAATTTTGACAGATTTTGATTTAAAACGCGTGATCCCCAAAATCGAAGCTCAGATTAGGATTCCTCGTAAAAAATCGATGCGATTTCATGTATCATACCCTGACACTGAATTTCAGGAGAATCCATCAAACAGGAGCCGAGATGGCATTTTAAGCCACTTCAGTCATTTCGGATTTTTGAAGTTGAAAAATTTTACTTAAAACGCGTGATACCCAAAATCGAAGTTCAGATTCGGATTCCTCGTAAAAAATCGATGCGATTTCATGTATCATACCCTGACACCGAATTTCAGGAGAATCCATCGAACAGGAGCCGAGAGGCATTTTAAGCCACGTCAGTCATTTCAGATTTTCGAATTTGGAAAATTTGACTTAAAACGCGTGATACCCAAAATCGAAGTTCAGATTCGGATTCCTCGTTAAAAATCGATGCAATTTCATGTATCATACCCGAGCATAGCGTGAAGGAAAGAGACGTAACGTAGACATACCTACTGATTCGAGCATATGAATCCAACGTGGCAACATGGGTAGTGCTCAGTGGGTCAGCGGAGGAGGAAGAATAAGAATTTATCGTGGGAATTCCTCGGGACGAAACCGAACGCTTAAGCGCCGGCCGGCGCCTCCCCGTTCGGTTGCGTCTCGGGCGACCGGCGCGCGGCGGCGTAGTTCAAAAGGGAAGTACGACAGAATCTATACGCGTCATTAAACCTCTTTCCTTCACGCTATTCTAACATATGATACATGAAATCTCATCAATTTTTCACGAGGAATCCGAATCTGAGCTTAGATTTTGGATATTACGCGTTTTAATCTATTTAAAATCGTAGGAGAAATTACAGAATTGTCCTTGAAAATTGATCACACATTAGTGTTTTTTTACGTCATTAAACCTCTTTCCTTCACGCTATTCTAAAATTTGATGCATGAAATCGCATCAGTTTTTCACGAGGAATCCGAATCTGAGCTTAGATTTTGGATATTACGCGTTTTAATCTATTTAAAATCGTAGGAGAAATTACAGAATTGTCCTTGAAAATTGATCACACATTAGTGATTTTTTACCCCGTTTTTCTTCTACGTTCACGTAATGAAATTAGATCAACAGTTGACTCATCGACTAGTCTAGCCTAACCCCCCAGAATCGGTCTAAAGGGCGAACGATTTTATCAGATAAGATGTGCGGTCCTAGTTTCCGGGCGATTGCGGTTTAATGGAAGCTGCGATGAGGAGAAACGGGAAGATATGAGAAACTCGGGCGGATATTAAGTGAGAAACCAGGTAGGGGAAAGGTTTTCTTCCCGAAAATTTAGTGCTCGGGCCAACTTACATGGTCACTGGAGCATTGTATATAGCAGGTTGTGGGAAACTATTTTTTTGCAGCAACAACCAATTGGATCGCATTTTGCAAAAAGGAACTAAGAGCATTTCAATGTTGCTGGGATTGTGCAACTTAGGTACATTCTTTGCAAAAAGTAAACTTTGCGACGGTAATTTGTCGTCTTGAATTCATAGTTTATTGGGAGTAGAGGTGAAACTAGTGTAGATGAT
Source organism: Bemisia tabaci (assembly GCF_918797505.1). NCBI lineage: Eukaryota > Metazoa > Arthropoda > Insecta > Hemiptera > Aleyrodidae > Bemisia > Bemisia tabaci. The sequence continues at coordinate 40,621,296 of NC_092800.1, read as the reverse complement.
CGTTTATGTTTGCAAGGTTAGCGACATTGGAATGCTCTTGCTGGTATCGATGAAAGTGATCTGAGGAGTACCTTGAGGCAGATGCATCGCTTTTTCTCGCACTTGCCCTCGGTCCAACGCGTCTTGCAGGTTTTGCTCTCCTCCTTATAGATATCCGCAGCGACGACGAGAACCTTGCAATAAGAGGAGCAGGACTTGTTGGCGTCCACCAGAGCCTTTGCCGTCGTCTGGTGCGCCATGATGAAGCACGGATCCATCATTTTCGGCAGCACTATATTCAGTGCGCTCACCAGTTTTATGCGGGTCCGGCGTTTCAGCCGCATGTCCACCTGCAACAGTCATCATCCGGAGGCATTAAGGTGATTCGACGGCTGCAATTTTTTGTGTCAGAGTGACGTGCGATATATCGCATCAATGCGTTCGATAATTATAGCTAATTGTCATTTTTTTTCGAATTTTGAGATCGAAAACCCTGCCTTTATTACGTTTAATTTCTTTATCTTTGGTGTATGAAAACATAAGTCTCATGAAAGTAACATGAACATAAGTCATAAGTCATAAATATAAGTCTTCAGTCTCATGAAAACATAAGTGCGATCTCAAATTTGAAAAAAATGACAAGTAGCTGAAATTATGGAACGAATTAATGCGATAAATCGCACGTCGCTCTGTCACAAAAAATGGCAACCGTCGAATCACCTTAAGTATACGTGGTTCAAGTATTACGCAACGCACTCAAGGGGAAGGGAGGGTTTAAGCCAGAGTTACTACTACACTATGCCTAGGCCGGTAGTCAAATTTTGACAGTTTACGGAATTCTGTAAATTCATGGCCAGGAGTTCACGGGTTTTCAATATTTTGGGAAGAAAAACTCTTCAAATCCGCGAACTTTCCTTATTCCTTCCTTTTTACATGTCTTTACCACATTTAAATATTAAAATTGTAAAAATTCTATGTTCTATGACGTGCTGAAAATTTGATGAGAAATGTGCATTCAGGATCTTGCTTGAAATACTATTTTATGCTGCATATTTCTACAGAGAATTCTTTCTTGCAGAAGCAACGAATTATTTTGTCTAAAATTAGGGTAAAAAATCAAAATATTAATCTAAGTAAGAATATTTGACTATTTGCCCAGGCATTTGACAAAATGCCTGATTTGACTATTTGCCTTCGACAGATATTTGGATTGCATTTTGCAAAAAGGAACCACTAGCATTGCAATGATGCTAAGATTGTGCAACTTCATCCTTTGCAATAAAATTGCGAAAATCGTGAAAAACTATGAAATTTAGATGGTAATTTTTGTCTTAAATTCACAGTTTTTAGCGAGTAAAATAGAAACTATTAATGGATAATCGGGTTTTTCCTCCAAGACAAAAGAAGTTGCACAATCTTAGCAACATTGCAATGCTAGTGGTTCCTTTTTGCAAAATGCAATCCATTTATTCTTGCATCCGGCATGTTTCCCAGCATGTAATTTCTGGAATCAAGTTACCTCATACTTGAAGACATACATGAGGAAGGTGCGATAGTAGTCCTCGTAGTAAAGTTTCACTATTTTATCGAGTACAGCCACGTAGCCAGCCAGGTCCATAACCACGTCTTGCGAGTTGAGAGTGAAGGTCTTGATATCAGCGACGCTGAAGAAATTGACCAAGTAGTCCGGGCACATGTGCGGCAATAGTTGGATGGACCTGAGCAAAAACATCACGTGAGAGAATACCAGACCTTGAAACACGGGCTCGAAAATGAATGTACTTGAATCGAGAGGAACTGTCTCTACTGTGACTTGGGCTCAGCATCGCGAGTTCACGCCTCATGTATCACGCCTTCAATTTTGCAGATGCAACACGGACATCCATCAAGTACGAATAGTTGTATCTCTGCGCCGTTATCAATGCGCGTCTTTTCCTCTGCTTTATTTCCAAGTTGTGTTGGTTCCGTTCGTTTTATTTGTAGTGGTGCTTCAAGAACTACATGCGCAACAAAGCTGGGGGATAGGAGAAACGTGATCGGGCCTTGTTTTTTTAACTTTTCTCCCGAATCTGAGCGACCACCGCACTAGCAGCTTAGAGTGGAGGATTGTGAAATCACGTCTCGCGCCATCGCGCCTTCAATTTTGCAGATGCAACACGGACATCTATCAAGTACGAATAGTTGTATCTCTGCGCCGTAATCAATGCGCGTTTTTCTCTCTGCTGTATTTCCAAGTTATGTTGGTTCCGTTCGTTTTATTAGTAGTGGTGCTTTAAGAACTACATGCGCAACAAAGCTGGGGGACAGGAGAGACGTGATCGGGCCTTATTTTTTTAACTTTTCTCCCGAATCTGAGCGACACCTCACCAGCAGTGTAGAGCGGAGGATTGTGAAATCACGTCTCGCGCCGTCACGCCTTCAATTTCGAAGATGCAACACGGACATCCATCAAGTACGAATAGTTGTATCACTGCGCCGTCAGCAACGCGCGTTGAGGTGTCTCTTATTTTTGAAATTTGAGAATAGTATAGGTTAAGTTCGCTCAAAATAAACTAAGATGTATCCAAATTAGCTGTCATTTTGGAGAATAAAGTAAAAGCCTGTATGAAAGTCTCTTAAGCGCCCTGAAGAGCGCACGTTTATAAATTGCTATTTAGGCGCGAGAGTTATGCTCGCCGTGTCGGGGAAGTTTTACTTCGACAAATACCCCTAAAAATCCCAAGACGGGTCAAATTGACCCCAACTATCTCTACTGGGGAAGTTACTTACGGCGGATGAGGAGGGGGCGAGAGAGCGCTAGTAGTTACTAAAAAGGTGAAAATTAAAAAAAAAAAAAAAAAAAAAAAAAAAAAAAAAAAAAAAAAAAAAAAAAAAAATTCTTTGCCCTCAAAAACATAGAAATAAAAATGAAATTATTTCAGAGAGTATCAAAACAAATATGTTTAGGCACGGGTCAATTTAGCCCGACTCGAGACTTTGCGTAGTAGAAAAGTATCATAGGCGCTACAAACTATTAAATGGGCGTATTTTTGCAAAACGGAACCAGAGACAGGTGGGAAAGAAGGGGTGTGCTCATTAGTCGAGGGCCGTAAACATGAGTGGGAATGTGTCACTAAACCATGAACGAATTTTGACTTGCGAATATAGTTTTCTGAAGGAAAGTGACGCGTAGAACACGATACGCTCATTAAAAACGGGAACAAGTAACTCAATAACCGATAAATGCGTAGTTCAAATCGCTCAACTTATACGCAAATTTAAAACGCCCCGGTTTCGCGCCGCACCGAATGATGTCATCCGGCACCAATCAGAAGCGGGCAAGGGTTTCCACGACTTCCGTCAAATGTCTTTCTACGCTTCGTATATGAAAACAATACTAAAGTCGAAATTACATCTTTTGAATTCAAGACTTGAATCTCATTCATATATTAGCTGTAATAAACGAGCAACAATTCCACATTGAAACACGTTTTATTTAAACAAACATCAGAGGAAAATGAGAGAAGATTGCGATATGACTACCGCAGTGCGTCAACACCGTCAGTTTCCCGCCATTCGGGTGCGTTTGAAATGTCTTGCAGTTTTTAGATTTTTCAAAAGCGGGTTTCTCCGCGATTTCGGTTACTTAAAAAAGTGGAAAAATCACCACGTTATCTACTCACATTGTATTTTCAGAATATTCAATAAAATAAACAAGGTTTAGTGACCCATTATAAGGCGTCGGTGACGTCCGCGGCGACGAAGACTTCGCCGTTGTCGGTCATGGTCCGCGTTAACTCATGCGCCCTGACCGCATAGCTCTTGTCACACACATGCCCGGGGCTCATGAGTGCTACATTCAGTTGGCACATGGTTCGGTCTGACAGAATATAAAAGCTCGCTTTTCCATTTAACCAAAAGGAATCACGCCCACCGTAACATTGTTTTTCATACAGCTTTCTAGAGTACACCCCATCTTTTCCACTCGTCTACACTGCCCTGCACGGAGAAAAAAACTTCGTGCGTGGGACCCGAAGTTTAGGTCATATGGATCTCTAAAGTTTTCGGATTGAGCATCTGAACACTTTAGGTCTAGCTGTCGAGGTTCGGATCACACATCTGGAACTTCAGTTCTTACATCTGAAGTACTTCAGATGTGAGAACCGAAGTTTTTCGGATGTGAAAACCAAAGTTTTTCGGATGTGAAAACGGAAGTACTTCAGATGTAAGAACTGAAGTTTCAGATGTGTGATCCAAACCTCAGCAGCTGGACCTGAAGTGTTCAGATGCTCAATCCGAAAATTTCAGAGATCCATATGACCTAAACTTCGGGTCCCACGCACGAAGTTTTTTTCTCCGTGTGCTAAGGAAAAACGCCGTATGAACACTCGAGGGTTGCCAAATTGCCTCCGTTAAAATATTTGTTTGTAAGAGGATATTAATATTTTTCTCTGAAATTTGCAAGGTCTACAGATGAAATTGTGAACAAAATTTGAAGGAAAATGCTCATAAGTTTTCGAAAATGCGTGTTTCATGAAAAGAAATTTGGCAACGTCTGAAGGTTCATACGGCATTTTTCTTACCACGGCAGTTATAGTTCCCTTGGGCAGAAATACGTCCAAATTTATAAAGACGAGTATTTACTTGAGCTTAGCGAGGAGTTCCTTAGTGTCTTGGAGGTTAGCCGACTTCCACTTGGGGACTTTCGCCTCGGCGGTGACCTTGTCCAGCTCGACGCCGACGTTGACCAGGGTCGGGAGCTGAAGGGGGCGCGGGTGTCCGCGTCGAAGAGCCGCTCGCCTAAGTCCAATTTGGGGTTGTGCACCAAGTAAAAGGTGGCCATCGCGAGGATCACTTGCCGCCTCTCCGGGCTTGCCACCCGCCTGCACGCCACGCCACCCCTTCTCCGGGAGCTCGGTCGAAAGAGTAGAAGACCTTGGTTCTGGGACGTTGAGGGGATCATCGACTTGTCTTGCGGCTGAAAAGAGAGTAGACGACATTTAGAGACAGGGTGACTCTACAATGACGCACTGAAAAAAAACTCCGGCCCCCAAGTAGCATTTTCAGCGGAAAAATCGCGATATATTGCGATTTTATTGGCGATAAAATCGCTACAATCTTCAGCATATTCGATCTTGTTGCAATAAAATCGCGATTATATCGCCCGGCAATTTATCGCGATATTAACGAAACGAAAATCGCTATACATGGCGATTTAATCTCGATTTTATCGACGAAAATTGATCTAACAAAAAATTGAGATGCATAGCGATTCAATCGCCATAATTCTTAATTTTTTATTCGATAGTATCGCTATAAATTGCCACCGATATGATCGTGATAATCAACCGATAAAATATCCACTTTTCTCGATCACTGCTACTTGGACTGTGGATTGTGGAAGCCGTACTAACGGGCTATATAGCCACAGGGTGGCATGAAACGTAAGAAATAAATGAGACATCGGAAATTTCAGTAAAATATTTCATGGAATTTCACGGCACAGGCTATGAAATATTTCATATTTTTCAGGGGCTAGAGTATGCAACCCGCACTCAAACACACAAAATTGGAAAAAAGTCACAATTTTTGCATTCCGCGAAACTTGAAAAGGGACCGATATTTTTCAATATCTTTTATAAATTTCTAAAATTTCATGATATATTCCACGTGAAATTTAAAGATTTTATTTTTCATGAAATTTTGCCACCCTGCAGCCATACCGTCCGCCGAAAGTCAATCATAAGCGTTCCTTGAGTTCATCTCTCAATAATCACCCATAAAATCAGCTCGAGTGTTCAACCTGAGTCCGTATGTTTAAGGTCTCAGTCCTGTATATTGGCATAGATCAAGTCTCTAGTTTTAAAATAAGCATCTCGTTCAATGTGTAATGTAAACTGTAAATCGGCAGAGCATTGTGTGTATTATATTGATTTTGATCTGTGGAGAGACATTTTTAAAATACGAATAGTCATTCTCAGAGGCGTATCACATGGTTCATATCAATCTTTAAATAAAAAGTGGAGAATTAATCGTAAGTATTCCGAAAAATCACTTTCTTAGGGAAGGCAGCCTAATGACATTTTTGGCTCCTTATTGGGGTTTTTGAAGTTGGATGCCGCAATCTGGCCTCAAAGGCCGAAAGTTCCGGTCTCTGAACCCGGAACGGTCGAAGCTATGGCTCTAGCACCCGGAATTTTTGGCCTCAGAGCCCGGAACGGATGGTATGTCTATATAGCCCGTAACTTTTTTTCAGTGCGATGACCACTGGACCCTAGGGGAATCCTGGAAAATGTCGTCGACTTTGGGGGTCGCGATCCTAGATTGGTTCTAGAATCTAGAATATCTCCCTATCTCAGCAAGTTCGTCAAGTCACTCGTCGAGCCGCATTCTAGATATGTAATTGTTTCTTGAAATTGCCGCACACAGCTAGCGCTGATTGATTTGATCTCGTAAAGCTTGTCAGACGATCTGACTGAACGCTCTGTCACTGTCTCCGGACTTTCATCCAATTTTGAACGGAATATTTGAAAATCTGTGACCAGATTTATAACTTAATTACCTACCCCTTAGCTGAATTTTCAATTGTATTTTTAGGCAGTTATAACTCTTCAGAAAACTAAAAAAATAAGCATCAAATTGAGAATTATAAAACAGATACATTCCTCCAACGCGCACTTCCAACATCACGTGTTGGACTCGCCTGTTGGTTTCATTACTGAACTGATGTTCGATTTGTAAATTGTTTAACTTGCCTAAAAATGGACCTGCGTAAAACATAGGTAGCGATAGTTTTTTGGAGGGGTTTTACACAGTTTGAATCGTTCAATACTTATTACAGCTAGGAAGTATAAGAGAGTCCATCTATCACAGTTGACATATTTTCACAGAAAGAAAACTCAACACAAAAGTTTGGTCAATACGGGGAGTAAAACACAAAACAACCCAAAGCCTCTGGTTGACTCTAAGATTTTCCATTCTCCACTGTTTTCTGCGATACATTCACCGCAAACTGTACCAAAAGCAACACACAATTTGGGATGGTTTGTGTTATTTTCCCATATTACCCAAAAGTAACACAAAAACACAAGTTTTTTTCTCCTTGTTGGTTCCAGTATCAAATATTCACGACTAACCGATGAATCTGGCGAGGGAGTGTCACATTCATAGAGGAAAACTGCGCCGTCATAATCCGTTTCCAACAGCTTGAAATCCACGAACTCGATGCTGAAAGAACCCGCCACGCTACGATAGCACAACACAACGACAAAAGATACAACCAACAACTTCCACCATCGAGAACATTCGCTCGAGCTCATGAAAATATACTGAGCAACGCGTAGTGACATCAGGAGTCGAAGCTCATAACCAGCTGGTGATCTCTGTATTCGAGGATAGGCAACCTTGCGAACTGGACAATCATACAGTTTTTAACGCGCGCGCTCATACATATAGGAGGCGAAAAATAGGCCATGAGTTTTCGCTTTTTTGCTCTTTTGAAGAATGAATAGTACACGGGGGAAAATTGTTTGCGTGAATCAGTCATCACGTGGAGCTGGAAGTTTTTAAAGTTTTTTGTAGGCGGTTTTTTTTTGCAGCTTACACCCGTGTGGGGCCCTGTCGATCACGACGCTTACGTGGACGGATTTATGCTGAAAGGAATTATGAGCAAATGATTAAAAGTAGCACCTAAACCCTATGCACATAGTTCCTTTTGGTTGAACTCATTTTTACATAGCTCCTTTTAGCACGAATACGCCGTGGGACCTGATGAAGTTGAACGAACTCTATAGACGAATTTAGTGGTGACGTCACGGAGCGATATTGTTGGTTCGATATCTCGAAAGTCGAAATGTGCCCCAACAAACAAACATAACCTCCAAAATGAACAATTGACGAAATAATGCTAAAACTGCCTGAAACTAAAAAATTGCTCCATGGGACTTTAAAATTATGAAAGCTAGCCATTTACAAAAACGTTCGAGATCACAATCACAAGAATTGATTGTATAATAAGCTCGTAATATCAGTGACAGTCATATAGCGAATCCTCCTACTCCCCCTGCCTAAATCCCGCAGATTCCTATATGTTCGTTTGTTGGGGCACGTTTCGACTTTCGAGATATCGAAATTAAATCAAGATGTGACTTCACACTAAATTCGTCTATTTCAACAGATCTGCATCCTATCATTCCGTCGCTTCTTTGACGTAAGGGCGTATCTCTATTTTCGTATAAGCCCTAGAAAGCATAGAGTTATACGGAAACAGGGCTCACGTTGAAATTGGGATACGTCCTTACATCACACACTGGATCTAGTCAATCGGGGAGGTCGGACATGAAATTTTTTACTAAAACATTTTAATTGCAAATTTTAATGTTAATTTCGTCACAGTTTAAATTTCAAAGGGTGCATATCGAAGGAAATTTTACGAGGAAACCAATGATGCCCTTTTTAGAACCTCAAAGTCTTGTATAAAATGAGTTATAAGCGTTTAAAGTTTCCAAATTTTGTCCGACTTCTCCCATTGATCCGATCCACGGTGCGTCAAAGGGGCGACGATATGGGCTCTCAAAATTTGGATCGAGCAGGAATATCAGAAAGCGAGGTAGGGGAAGCATTGACACAGCAATGACGGTGAAATTGGACTTGAAAAATACTAAAATATTTTAAATTTGTGGATCGGAAAACCTTTTTTTATTTTTTAAGTAAATCGATACAGTATCATTCACACTTAAAAAAGTATTGCAAAAAAAAATTGCATCAGAATTTTGTTAAAATCCGAGGTTTATCTAACTAGCCTTGTTGGCACAGTAGTCAGGGCGTCTAACTAGCTATCAGTCAATAAATTCGAGGTTCGAATTCCAGTAGCGAGGGCAACTTTCCATTGGAATGACAGGAAGTTCTAGTGAATTATTCCTACCTTGACCATGATTACCAAAAATTTGAGAAGTTTGGAGCATGAATGCGTGTTCTTCAGGTATATATAGTATCCTCTGATAGCAATAGGTTCACAATAAAGCATAAGCTAAAAAATTTGCGAAGAAAAATCGTGTTTGTAGATGCAAAATGCATAGTAAACTGCGAAATACGATGCAACATGAGCTTTGGTCACATTATCAGTGTTTTTGTCGGCGTACACAAAAAATGATGTAATTATCTGTATTAACCCTTTGTTGCATGAGCTAATCGTTGATTTTGGACAGAAAATCTACATTGTGCAGTATTTTTTCGACAATAGAGTCAGTTGGAATCGATCTTTGTAGTTTCTTTTAAAGTTAGGAGATCAGACTTATAATGCTCCCAAAAAATCATTTTTTTGCTTTGATTCAATTTAATACTCCAGCACAGAAATAAAGCTGAAAACCATTTGTTGCTTTCATGCAACGCTATGCAATAAAGGGTTAAAACGGACTCAAAACAGTTTTCAATTGATGAAAATAAATTAAATCCAATGTACAGATTGAACATTGCTAGAATTTTCAACATCTTAAACTGAGGGAAGCGCACGGAAAAAAAGTGTCAAGGGTTATCCCCTAAAGTTGTGGTACTAACTCCAATTTAAACAATTTAAGCTATGTTTTGAATTCACTTGCGCACATTTTTGCACACAAAAGCGCAAAAGAGTCCAAAATTTAGTTAATTTTTTTTTTTACAAACTCTTGTACTGACTTCAAAAGTATTTCTACTACTCCAATTTGTTGGATGATATGGACGTTTCCAATTAATTGGACCGAGTTTATCAGAAAGGAACCAAGCCACATTAGCTATTGCCAAGTTTAACTGGGCAATTAATTTTTTTACGAGAGAACGTTCGTTCGGATTTCTTTGAAAATTTTAAGGAATTCGCTTCGCACCATAGAGAATTTCCACTGAAATTTGCACGAAAATCCGCACAACCGTTTTCATGTGAAAAATTAAATTGCCCAATTAAATTTGGCAATAGCTAATGTGGCTTGGTTCCTTTCTGCTTAACGCGGTCCAATTGTAGCGGGATCGCCCGATTCCGTCCCCCGATTCCGTCCCGAGTCCGATTCCGTCCCGAAATTAAAACCAGATTCCGATTCCGTCCCGGAAAAATAATTTCTAAATATAAGCGGCAACATCGCAGCAATTTCCAGTGGTTGCCGTTTCCACTTGGGGCAGGCGTGGTGGCGAAAAATTCAGGAAGTGCGTTTAACTCCTTTTTTCCGAGACCCTTCTTCAGAAATCGGTACTTTTTTGCGTCGTATTTTCGGGTTACCCTTCCTGGACCCGTCGGAAGTAGGGGATGCTTTCGTGGATTTTTTTACGTCGGTTCAGCCACAGTGTGACGAACTAACAGAATTTTGTGATTATTTGACGGACAATTACATAACGCCTGATGCTCGTTTCCCACCATGCATTTGGGCTGAGAAAAGTGCAGCGCCAACAAAAACCACCAACGCCTGTGAGAGTTTCCACTCCCGTTATAACTCCACTTTTTATAAAACCCATCCAGATCTGTACAGTTACGTCGGTGTGCTGAAACAAGTTTTTAAAGATTCCAAAATTTTAATCAACTCTGCGAATAAATCTGAGGCCACTCTGCAATCTAAAACTTTGAAAAAAATGAAGGCCCTACAAGCGAGCATCACCAAACTCTTCGGTGATAGCAGTGAAGATTCTCTATTCTTTATTTGCGCTGTTTCCCATAAAAATACGCCTAACATGTTTCTGTAATATTTCCATTTTTATTTATTTATTTTTTTTACCGTTTGACGCATCGGGCTCTTTACACCCGATCATTTTACACTTCTCAACATTTTTGCTCAGAAGCTGGTTCTCAACGTAATCGCATGGTGAGTTTCTTTTATCACTTCTTAATTCTTCTATTGTGCTACCATTTAAATTGCTGCGATGTTGCCGCTTGTATTTAGAAATTATTTTTCCGGGACGGAATCGGAATCTGGTTTTAATTTCGGGACGAAATCGGACTCAGGACGGAATCGGGGGACGGAATCGGGCTACGCCCAATTGTAGTAGTCTCGCAAAATTTGGATTAGGAATCTATTTTATTGGGGTACTACCATAGTTAATTGGAAATGTCCATATCATCCATCAACCCCGTGCTTTCATTCTCCATGCATTTTTACACTTTGCTCATCGATGAGAGACCCCCAGCTAAACTTTCTGCTGCAGAAAGCTCCTCACTGCACGATCTTCTTGGTGGTAATAAACTTGCAAGTCTTACGTCAGTTCATGACGAACAATATCGAGACTGCATTGCAAAAACTATTTTTGACGGCTCATACGTCACAATGATGGCAGACTAGCTTCGAACGTTCAACGTGCGTGAAAGTCAGAGGCCACTGGAAAATCTTCGGGGGATGCCCCCGATGACGAACTTTGACGCGACCACAGGCAATGGCGCCCGTGCGGAAAATTAAGATCTAGTACTAATTAGATCCTCATCGAACTGGGAGTGCGTCCCATTTCCGTCGAACTAAGTGCGAAGACATAACCTCTACGTCGAAAAAAATTTCCAGACAGGAGTAATTTATAGATTTGTGACAGGTTCGACGAGTGCGTTCGAAAATTTTATTTTGCGCAAGAGCAGACGGGTTAGGGAAAAACGCAGTATGCACCTCCATGCGTTGCCAAATTTCCTTCAATAAAATACGAATTTTCTGGTGAGCTCATGAATATTTTTCTTTCAAATGTTCAGGTATTTTTTTTCGCAATTTCGTCGTTTCCCTCACGAAAGAACGTAACTTCATTTCAATGTTGCCAAATTTCTACACATAAATTGTTTTTAACTAGGAAAATCTTAGGCATCCACAACTGAAAATTTCACCGATTTTTCCTCAGATTTCATGCAAAAATAAAAAAAAAATGGATGAAAATTGCATATGTACATTTTTGTAAAATAAATTAATTGTTTGGGTCAATTTGGCAAACTTGGAATAGAATGATGTTCCTTCGTACTGGAGACGACGATTTCACCCTAAGTTCCTGAAATTTTCAAGGGAAAATAAAGCATAGTTTTCTTGAAAATTAACCATTTTATCGAGGGAAATTTGGCAACTATCGAATGTTTACACGACGTTTTTCCATAGCAAGGCAGAATATGAGTAGGCACCATTGGACGTTGGCATTTCAGTGGATGTGTCGCTGCATGACATCAGTTTTCCCCCTAAAAGTTCGCAAAAAAGCTCGAGCCGATGCTTTTTTTAAAACCCACTCCTCGATTTCCCGCCGGGATTCCATCATTAGACCTCGCGCCGACTTTTTTCAACGTTCGACGTCATTCCCAATTCCCATGGCCAGAACATCGACTTTTGAACTTTTAAAAGTCAGCCACCCTAGGCCCGACTTAGTTAGTTCCCTGTGCGACGTGCAGAAGGAGTCAATCAGGTGAGTAATTCGTGTATTGTTTCATTATTAGATTATAATTTTGCGCTTCTGCGTTACGATTTTATTATAAAATCTAAAATACCAAATATTTTGACGTGATTGCAAGTGAGGTTATAACCATTTTTGCGTGAGTGTAGCGATATATCGAGGGCTAAAGTGCGACACCGCGTAACTATATTGCGGTGTTTCAAAATCTCCGCCTATAGTTTATGTTTTCGAAGGAGAAGAAGCTTAGCGAAGAGGCTTTATAGCTTGAAATTTATACAGAATATTCTTAAGGCTCAGATACACCTGCGAGTTACAAGCGCTGCAGCGCTTGTAACTAGCGCGTGTAAACTAGCGCTTGTTTCAACTAGCGCGCTAGTTGAAAGTGAAAGACCAATAGGAAAAGAGGATTTCGATAGTTTGACGTCGAGCAATCGAAATCATGATTTTCCATTGGTGTTTCCAGTCTGCAACGTCACAAACGGTGATACGTAGTCTCGCACTGTAGCCATCGATATACTGCAATATTCTTTTGATTTTAGCACGAGTCTGCTGTCTTGAGATGCTCATTGAGGAATTGGAAGTTTTTCCCTTCCATCATCGAGCTTGAAAGAAATGAAGAGCGAAACATCAGTGAAAGGTTCTTGTCCTTAGTTTTACTGTTCTTTTCATTGATTAAGCTTCCATCCTGGCCTAAACCCTTCATTGGCGGATCCAGCAAACTGGCAACACCGTTTTTCTCCATTTAAATCTATGGATATGTATCGATTCTTGGAGGGGCCAAGTGCCCCTCCAAGAATCGATTATTTAACATAGGTTTAAATGGAGGGGATTCGTTGTTGCCAAATTGCTGGATCCGCCCCTGAAACCCTTTAATAGACCACTGAATGGACCGCATTTAGCAAAAAGGAACCAGCGCGATTGCAGTGTTGAAAAAATGTTGCTTCTTCATAATTATCTGAAAAATCTCCCAGAATACCAAACGATTTTTGCTTTCCGCTAAAAAAATTGTTGATTTTAAAGGATAATGATTGTGCAAATTTTAATACTGTACATATATTCCTGAAAAAAAAAAGAAGTTGCGCGATTTTGAAAAAAATGTAAATGCGCTGGTTCCTTTTTGCTAAAAGTGATCCAAATAAGGTATACGAATTCAAGCATTCCGATACACGTTTCTTAACCAGAATTTTACGTAGAATACAATTTTTGCATCAAAAATAATTGAAATTAACTCTTAGTTAAGATATTTACGTTTTAATTTTACATTCGTTACCGGAAATTTGAAGTGCCCGGTTACAGGAAACACAATACTCTACGTGAGTCAAATCGCGCACTACAACAGTTTTGGTAGGCCAACAGTGTTCATTTCCCACCCTTAATTGTTCAAAGTGTAAAAAAATGCTACAGCTGAGCCAAAGCGCCAAGATTGAGGTAGCCATATTTCCGTATCGCGGCGACTGCCACAGTAACGTTTAGTTTGCGATCTGACGTACGTAGACCCTTGTGTTTTCATGAGCGGGAGGTTTGAATTCACGCGTCAAGGAACATTATCTTGGTAAGGAGTCAATTTCAGTAATTTTCGTTGCACGAATCGTGTTTTACGTTAAATTTTGGTTAAGAGACATACATCAGAATGCTCAACTTCGTACCTTGTCTAGCGGTCCATGGTTATGTTTCTTGAACAGTCTTTCTCGTCCTTCTTTTTTTAGAACTTGGTCTTCTGCTTTGGTCCACTTCAATGCAATTGGGAACATATTTATTGGCTGTTTTTTGCGGTTTCTCTTTTGGATCTACCAACGCTCTGTTCTACGTAGAGTTCGAAGGGGTCAATGAGCAGGGCAACAAGAATGATCTTTGGCTTTTCGAATGCCGGAGAAGATCTCCCAAGAAACTTAGATCTGTGAGTTAGTAAGCATGTAACCTCCATAGTACTCAGCACTCACCCATGTAAAATCTTTTCATTTGTACCTATAGTTCACTTCTGTACACATCCGTGAAAGCACAAAATAATGTGGGTATGTTTCAGCGAGAATATTTTCATGTGACGTTTTTGGCATGATTTTGAAAATCCAAAATTCTTCAGTCCCTCTGGAAAAGATTAACGACCTCGCTTATTTGGATGAGATGACTTTCGGGACAGGTGAGGTGATGTCACATGAAATATTCAGATGCATCTCTCTAATTCAGAAAACCAAGCAAATGATTCGAGTTCAGCAGAAAGGAGCCAAGTTTTTCGTTTAGGAAAACAAGAGGTTTGCGTGTTTTAGAATTTATCTTGTTATCTCTCGGGAAGAGAGGATCTTGTGTCAAATTTTAATTTTAATCCATTGTAGAAGCTTAATTTGTTTATATCTGGCCAAAATAATCAAATTTGCTGCAAAAATCATGACTTTGTCGGAACTTTACATGACTGAGCCTAAACTAATTGTCATATTGGTTACGAATCTCGCCATTTTCGGTTCCGGTTTCTCTCAGGTTGTTCATTCAGCTTTCGGCCCCGGTTCCGATTCCAACCAAATATTACGGTTCCAGGGGTTCTGGTTTTCGGTTCCGATTTTGATTCCTACCTCTGCTAAGGACACATACATTGTGTCTAAGAAGAGATGAAAATAGTAGTTCCATATTATAAAACGTGACCCAATTATTCTGCCGTGATAGCGAAGAGAGCCGTAAGTGCAAAAATGAAGTTTTGAGAAAACGGGCTCAGAAGCTTCTGACAAGAACATTTCATCGAAAGAGGCCTCCGTTCTTTGTCAAATTGCCACTAATCGTCTGGAGGACTTCTAGAAATTGTATGGATGATGAAAAATCGACTGATTTTATTTCCATTACATAAAAAGGGTATTTTTCATTTTCATGCTAGGTTATTGTTAGGCAAGACAGCCATACGTGCTATCTTCTGCATGCTTTCGTGGTTGCGTTTAGGACGCACAACAAACACATCTGCACAGAAGAGGGCGGCACTTTACTGGAAAGCACTGTTTTCATTGACTCTCATGCACTTACGGCTGTCTTGAAAAAAACTATGTCATTTTTTGTGCTCTTACGGCTTTTTTATACGTCTCATTTTCATTAAAGTAGGATGAATTTTGCTGTTTTAGTTGTCTCGGTAATTTCATCTAAAAGAGTATAGACGAATTTTGAAGAAAACTCGATTTCGAAAATTTTGCAGTTACGGCTCTCTTCGCTATCACGGCAGTATTGGTCCTCTAGTTTCTGGCAGCTGATGTACTATGAATTTAATTGATAAATTGCCCCCTTTCAGGTGAAAGAGGGCAACCCGCATGCCATCCACGACCCGTCGGCAATGGACGGGGTTCATGACGCAGTATGGTGGAGGTATGTTTATTGCGAGCGGCACACGGATGAGAAGCGCATCCGGAACATCTACAGAACGGTCAACTTCATCGCTGTTCGGGTTGAGTTGGACCCGGTGTCAGTCCCTCACGCTGACCCTCCTCGTACTGTCCGTATCGGCATCCCTTTCCAGCCTCTAGACTACCCTCCTTTCCGGGAAGATGTCCAAAAGATCCAGTATGACGATGAGAAGGTAAATTGAATCAATGTTTGCCATGAGGAACCACTTTTTCTAGCTCATTTTGGGAACAACTTAGAAGCTATTGGTTTCCTCATACAGAGATGTGCTATGTGGAAGATCCAGAGATAGTGGTTCCTTATTGCAAAATGTAATCCAATTATACATTAAATATACGTAGAGAACAAATATTTCGTTCAGGCAAAGCGCCTACATGAAGGGCTTAAAGCACAAGGTGCAGAAGTGCAGTTTTTGAAAAAAATTGAAATATCAATTATTTCACGTGAAACTAGTCTTAATGTATATTCTGAGAAAAATTCGCTACCAAATTCCAATTTTCAGTATCAAAAAGTCAATTTGAACTTTTTTTCCGCTATGAGGATCCATGTAATTTCGAAACTTCAAACACGTATTTCTCGATTTAACAAAAACTTCACTTATGCGCCTTGTCCTCCTAGTCAATCATTTTCATTTTTTTACGCCATGAAATCGTTCATTCATCCATCCATTCATTCATTCGTTCATCGCTAGATTCGAATTGTATTCTTGAAATTAGTCGGATAAATGGATTACATTTTGCAATTAAGAACTACGATTTCTGGCTCAGCTTAGAAGCAAAGTATGTGCTATTAGTTTCCCTACTCACATAAGTGTTTCAAGGGTTGAGCTAGACATTTTAGTTTCTAACTGTAAAATGTAGTTCAAATGTCATCAAAGTCATCTAAAACACAAATATGAACAGTTTTGAAACGTTATACTATCTTGCAATTCTGAGGTTGTGACGAAAAATTGAACCACATGACCGGCGCAGATTAATATAGCTAAAACGATTAACTTGTCTAACCGAAATCGCCTTCAAAAATGTCTCCAGCAAATCAATGTACACCCCGTGCGGTAGGAATGCATACTTAGATAAATGAAGGCGTTTTCAAGTCCGTATTTTCGAGAGAGTAAAATCGTGTCACATCAACATTCAAAACTTTCAACTTTCTTAAATTTTGTTGTCAATGAAATCCTAACAGATTACTTTATTTGACGTTATTTGTTTCAACTAAATCTTCATCAATTCGATAACGTTTAATTACTTTTTTACATTCAAAATTTAATTTTACGCTCTTAAATTTATTTATTCCAAAATATAGTTTTACTTTGTTGCAAATTGCCTTAATTTATTTAAGAATAACGGCGATTTGTGGTATAATTTATTTCATGTGAAAATGATTTCGATCGCAAGATTTCTTTTTTCATGGGATTTTTGACTGAGTGAATAATTGGAATTGACTATTGTATATGTTCTGATTGTAAATTCGTCGCTGGTTTAAAAATTGACAGGCTTGGAGGACAAGGCGCATAAGTGCAGTTTGTAATACTTGTCTGAAATATTGAAACTACATACATTCTTAGGACGGAAAAACGGAAAGTTCAGACTTTTGATGCTGAAGAATTGGAATTTTGGAGCGAAGTTTTTATATAATATATATTAGGACTAGTTTTACCTGAAATCATTACTTCCTCAATTTTTTCAAAAACTGCATTTATGTGCCTTGTCCTCCAAACCCCTCAATTAACCATCTGTTATCCACCTTGTTTTATCTAGAGAGGTTTTGTTATTATAATATTTTTTTGTCATCGATTTAAACGATGCAGACGTTTTTGATTTTAGAAAATTTGGTTTTCTGAGGTTTTTAATCCTTCGGTGTGATGCTTTCAAGGTAAACGATCTATGCGAGAAGAAAGTGCTGGACTGCAGCAGTAAAGAAAGCTTCTTAAACTTTCTGAGCATCACGAATCTACAAAGCGTGATGAAACCAGACATAACAGTCATGGCTCGGCTGGCCGCCTTCGTGAACAGCATGAACAGGGTGGTGAATAATATGTACCTAGACGCCCAGCGTTCAGTCTTTGAAGGATTCTTTAAGTACAGAGTAAGTACTCCTAAAACTTTTCCTTCATATTTTCGAGTGGAACATGAGTTCCTTCGAGTCAAAATTATGGTATCTATTCATGAGTTTTGCACAGGGAAAATGGAACGTAGGTTCGTCGATATGTTCCTCTTAGCGTAGCCTAACAAAATAAGGACAATAGGAAGTTTCTAATAGTAAAAATTCGAATCTTGAAAAAGGACAAAAAGTTTACCTTTTTTATGTCTAATTATGGATGTAAAAATAAATATTTAGAGATAAATTACATTAGATGAAAGTGTCTTCGTAGGATTTGAGTTCTTCGTGCGGAAAAGAGTGGGAACCTGGCGCGGGGGAGGGACGAGTAAGAAAATCGGAAGAAGTGCCTGACGTTATTTGGACCGAGGTTCACAAAGACGCTCAAAACCGCATCAAGTTTGAATCAAGAAAAAGAGGTTTCCAGTTTCAATCCTCGAGAAAGACGTAGTGTTCAGGATAGACAGACAAAATTAACAACTATTTTCACGCTCAAAATACTTTTCTCGACCTTAAATTGTTGACGGGAGAAAATCTACGATTGAGGGCCTTGGACGACAAGGCGCATAAATGCAGTTTTGTTATTTCAAGCAACACGTGTTTAAAGTTTCAAAATTACATGAGGCCATATGGGAGAAAGAAATTTGAAACTCACTTTTTGATGCTTTAGAGTTAGATTTTAGTTGTGAATGTTTCACAGAATATACTTTCAAACTAGTCTTAGTTGAGTTCACGAATATCTCAATTTTTTAAAAAACTGCACTTATGCGCCTTGTTCTCCAAGTTCTTCAATTGGTCCAATTCAAAACCACGATTTCTTCCATTAATTTCCCCCAAAATGTGACTTGGTGCATTTCTGTTAAACGCGGTCCATTTATGTCTCAAGTCATGCTGTAAAAAATTGACATACGACGGGAATACTGTGACGTCGCAAACAGGGGTACAAGTTTCGTTAAGCCCAATTCACACTATCAAACTTTTCATCCGACGTAATCGAACGAGAAGTTGGATGGAAAGTTGAGAGCAAAAAAATTTGATTCAAATACTCTCCGCTCAACTTTCCATCCGACTGGTGGCGCCCATTGGATCACGTTCAAGTTTCCGTCCAATTTTTCATCAAATTGTCGTTTTCTCACGTCAGTATCACACTATCTAACTTTCCATTTGACTAGTTGCACTCAAGAACATTGGCGGATCCACCAAATTGGCAACATTGTTTTTTCCAATTTTACCTATGGTAATGTATCGAATTTTGGAGGGGCCAGGTGCTCTGACAAAAATCGATTATTTAACATAGGTTTAAATGGAGGGAATCCAGCGTTGCCAAATTGCTGGGTCCGCCTCTGCTCAAGAGTTGAATGAAAAGTATGATAGTGTGGATTGGGCTTAAGATTCTAGCATGAACGCATAAAATAGTGGAATCATGTTATGTGTAGGGCCAGGCCCGTCAAACCCAGTTAAGGGCCATCGCGCAGCATCGAGTGGACATCAAAGAGGGCACGGACTTACTCCTGCCGGAGATGCTGGACCCTTGCTTCATCACCGCCTTCCAGAAGAAGACCAACGACACGGCCGAATTCCTGCGGAGTCTGGCCGACGACTACTGCACCAGCTACTGCAAATTCCTCGCGGCGGCGGCGCGCTTCGTCAACTGCGCCACCCGCTACAAGTGCGACCAGCTCCTCTGGGGCAGGTGCCGGGAGTTCGCGGGGGTTCGCAACGTCTGCTTCTGCGTCCAAGCCCCCTACGTCTTCAGCTTCTGGGCCGCCCGAGACATCGTTGCCAGTCAACGCTGGATCCCCGGGGCCGGCTTCGTCAGGATGACCCTCTGCAACAACGCTCTCCTCAACTACAAGTTCCTCTGAAGTCACTGGGAACACACTTAAAAATGAACTTACTTCTGCCAAACGGAATTATGTGCATTAAGACGTGAGCCCTGTTATGCATATATTCTTATGGGTCTCAGGGCTCATGTCTTAATGCACATAGTTCCGTTTGGCAGAAATATGTCCAAATATAAACTACCACCAGTGGCGACCCTCACCATACCTCGTGTTAAATGAGTTTTTCTTAACATTTTGAAGATTTTTTTTGTGACTAATCTTTCCACACACTAAATTATTTCGTGCTCAATACTGATAGAGCTATTGCGTATTGAAAACTGAGATAATCGGCATAGTGCACCGCTGTCCTTCGGTAGAGCGAATATCCCTGGTCATCACAGTCGTTGAATTAAACTAGGGGGGCTATGCCCCCTGACCGCTATGCGGCCCAGCCCCAGAAGGCGCTTCGCGCTCTCTTACGCCGGCTTCGACAATAGAACGATGAAAAAAGCCAAAGATTTTCATCCCTGACTCTCATTTGGACGTATTTCTGCCAAACGGAACTATGTGCGTTAAGACATGAGCCCTGAGACTCATAAGAATAAATGCATAATAGGGCTCATATCATAGTGCACATAGTTCCATTTGACAGAAATTCGTCCATTTGTCCAATCTTTTTCCGGCCCGGAGCGATTAAACCAATGAGAATTGAATATAGAATTCGGCAATTATTTCAAACGTCATGCCAAGACTGAAACGAAACGGAACGAACGGAACGCAGCGTTTCGGATCAAAAAAGCATACCTTCGGTTTACTTATGTTACCTCACTAACAGACCAAGATTCAACATTTCCCGCTTAATTTTGATTGAGCACAGGGGAGAATTTCATGAGCACCGCCGCCCGCGGCGCACTATGGACCAAAACTTAAAAATAGGAAGAAATAAGTCGGATATTGACTGAAAGATCACAAAAGTTTCGCAGCTGATGTTTTTTTTGAGTCGCTAATTTCAAATTTGATGTCAAATTGCTTACATTTTAACACCCTGCCTGATCTATTAATTGTGAGCAAGTTTATGCCACGCTGCGGCGCGGCGTACTGCCGCTGCCAGCTCCAAACGCGCCCTGACGCCTGCAAACCTAAGGGCATACTTCAAGCATTGCGCAATGCGTGAAGTAGCCCCTTAGGTTTGCAGGCGTTTCGCGCTGGCAGCACGCCGCCGCGGCGCGCCGCGCCCACGATGGGCGGGTTGTGAACGATTTCTTGCGTGGAGAACTTCCTGGCGGAGAAACTCATACAATGTTAATTTTTTTTTAATTTTTTTTTTAATATTCGATTTTTAAAATTACACAGTTTAGAATGTGAAGTAATAAGTGAACTCTCAACGCTTGATGAAGTGTAATAATGAAAGGCAGGTCGTGCGCTCATTAGATTCTCCCCTGTGCTCTGTCAGCTTAGTTCAATTTTCACTAAATTTGAAATTCTTGCCATTTTTCATTGGCGGAAATTTCAAATTTTTCTCCTCTTTCTAAGCTCCTTGGTCTAGTCTTTTATAAAAAAAACCTGGGTCCTACTTTCAAATTCTGATTACAGCGGGCTCATTTAGGGACTATTTCTTGTCGATAACCACAAAAATCATGGAAATCGGCCCTGTAGAACGTTTCCACGAATTTTGAATCGAATTTGATACAGTGAAACCAAGTATTGTTTTGGCGAACAAGGGTGTACTTGGATCCTATCTCTGGATTGACTTGACTCTTTTTGCATTTAGGATAGAGCCAAGTCACACAAATTAAAAATTAAGATTTGTGCAGCTTTGACTTTCTTGATCATACATAATCAAACTACGCCCCCGCAGTTTATTCAATTTATTAAACTTAAAATTTCAAAACAATTTTTTTTGAAGTACGGAAACCAGAAATTCTGCAACAAGTAGATCCTTTGTTTAAAAGAAAAAGGAAAAAAATGGCTTCTCTCTGCTAAACTCCATCAAGGCATGAGAATACCTGGATCCGGAACAACACAGAGCGACATCCCATCGACCGTGCAAGTTTGGAAGTGGAGTACAAGTCGGATGATGCGACCTAGACCTGTTGTCAAAACAGACTCCTCTTGCTCAGAGTAGCCGGGTATCCATCAGTGGCGTGGCGTGAATGATCGATTATCGATATTTCACCATTTGAAGCTATGGTAAAGAATCGATTATTAAGGTGTTCGCTGCGAACACCCAGTTTATCGATCTTTTTCCATAGGTTTAAATGGCAGATCTATCGATATATCGCCACACCACTGGTATCCATGGAACTCTCGAAACAAAAATGTTTCTTTTACATATATTAGCCAGAAATTCTACAACCCGCAGATCCTTTGTTTAAAAAAAAAAAAAAAAAAAAAAAAAAAAAAAAAAAAAAAAAAAAAAAAAATATGTAATCTTTCTGCTGGACTACATCAAATCATGAGAACACCTGGATCGAAAAGCCCTGGATAGACGATCAAATTTCCGAACCAATTCCGATCAAAGTAGCATCAAAGTGTCGGGAGTCATCAGTCTTAAACTCATTAATTTCCTTCATTTTAAAATGAAAACTTGGCAGAAATGTTTCCTGTGGCAGGAAATGATGAATGGTGGCACTCCGTACTGATCTTACTTTGAACAAAAAAGTGCGGCCCGTCAAAATTTGATGGTAGATGGTGACCACCAGTCATCAGCATGTCTACTTTGATCGGAATTGGTTCGAAATTTGGTCGTCTATCCAGGGCTAAACAAGACAGAGCTGCATTTCATCGATCGTGCAAGTTTGTGCAAGAGCACAAGTTGGATGATGCGACCTAGACCTGTTGTCAAAACAGACACTTGCGATCGGTGCTTAGAGGAGCCGGGTATCCATGGACCTTGGCTACCGGAAGGAGTTAACAAGTCCTCTGCACGAGGGTCCACAATCCACACACCGCGAACAGGTGCTGCCGCCTCGGTGCAGCGGAGAGCTTTGGAACTAAGCCTTTCGAGCTTTTCCTGCAGATCTCCGCGATGCTCCAGGTCTGTTCCGTCGGAGCGCGCGGATTGACTCGTTACCCGCTCCCGATTTTTTTCGACTCTCGCCCGAAACTTCGCGCGTCCGTTTTTTTTCGAAAAACACGAAAAAGCCCCAAACTCGCCCGAAAAACTCCACTCGATAGTTTCTATCAGCTTTTAAAGAAGTATCGTCTCTATTTTGTGGGCGCATTTGGCTTAATGACTCTTTTTTGAGGAAAATTTATCGTAGGACAGATTGTAGGACGTGTCTGGAGATTTTATCCTTCAAATTTAATTCTAAAAATACCGTAGTTTAATAAGCTTTTAGAATAAGTTTTAGAAAAAATAGATGTGCTTTTCGGGCATCTATTCTTAGTTGTCTTCATTTTTGTTGAATATAAAAAAAATAAGAGTAAATTTTTTATTTATATCCAAAAGGGGGACTTTTCTAGGCAATCAATAACTAAGAGTTTGAATTTTCGGGGGAAAAATTGTCAGCAACATTATCTTTGCCCTGAACTGATCCGGTGCTTTTTTAAAATTTCCGAAAGAAAAAAAATACATTCGCTGTTTTGGAAAAAAAATAGGTGCATCTTCTCACGAGAAAATTCCCGGTTAAGCTTTCAGAGAAACGGGTTTCTAAAATCGGTGACACTATAAGTTGATTTTAAAGTCATCAATTTTCGGATCTACCCAATTTTTAAGTGAAGTTTCAGTGCTCAGACTTTTTCTTGGAATCAAAATGACGTCAGGATCAGCTTTTTTTGGTATCAACCTCCGTCAGTTGGGCTCTCACTTCTCCTTCCTCTTCCTCATCTTTGGCCTTTTCATCTTCTTTAACGGTGAGTCATTTTCTTTTCATCGTATTCAATTCAATTCCTTTTGACTTCAATTAAAATTTTGATACTTTGAGACAGTTATACAATGTTTACTTCCAACACTCTCAAATGTTCAAAATCAATAATGATATGCAAAGAAAGGTAATGTATGCGTAAAAAGTAGGCATAAGGAGAAACTCAAAGGAACGATTAAATAATTCAAAAAATGACACTTTCCGACTGCTTCATTATTAATTTTTTAAAAAATTATATCGTTGAGCATGCAAAATTTTTCCTGACTGGAAAACTCTATCACATATCTCCTTTAATTTTTTTCTTTTTAGAGCAAGAAATACGTCTTTTCCCGCACCTTTTCTTAGATGAGTACAGGCAAATCGTAATGAATGAACATTTTTTGTCCTTTTTTTATACACCTTGTAGACCTTTTATCATACATACTCTTTTTGAAACAAGGTGGAGAGATGATGCTGGGTCCACACCATTTTGCGGGGAAAACAAAGCCGAGAAGTTCCAAATTTTTCCAATTAGAGTCAACATTTTTTTTACTTCTCTTGAAATAGACTATAGTGAGATTGTGAATTTTCTCACTTTTCTCCTTCATAGTCATTAACATTTATTTTGAAAATTGATGGACTTGCAGGATAAGGTGCATAAGTGGAGATTTTGCTATTTCGAGAAATGAGTGTTTGAAGTTTTGAAATTGAAATTACATGGGTCCTTATGGCGGGAAGAAAGTTCAAACTGACCTTTTGATGATTAAAAATTGGAATTTGGCAGCGAATTTTTCACAGAATATGCCTTAAAATTAATTTTACTTGAAATCATTAATACCTCAATTTTTTAAAAAACTGCATTTACGCGCTTTATATTTCAACCCCTCAATTGTTTTCTCTAAAATTATCTCATTTATAGATAAAACTTCTCATGAAAAATTAAGATTGGGATATTTTCTTTTGGGCAAAATTGTGGCAAAGTTGCATATTTTTTGCCCGATTAATCATTAAAAAGCTCTTGTCATTTCTCTCGTTCCTAACACATACGTTTTGTCTGTATTTATTCTCCGTTTGCGCTTGGGGACCGAGTTTAACAGAGGCGCGCCAAGACTCATGAAGTTTGAAGCGAGAAAAAGAGAACTGAAGTTTTATTCAAGGCTCGATGTTCCGTAGAGACAAAGTTTCACGACTATTTTCATGTTCAAAATATTTTTCTCGACTTTCAATTTTTAACAGGCAAAAATTTGCGACTGGTTGAGTTTAAAACCACTCTCAACTCATTTTTTGCGAAAATACGATTTTGCGACTGCTAATTATGGCGCAATTGCTTCGCTAAAGAAATTTAAGTGAGGAAAAAATTATTCGGCAACGTTTTAGTAGATAAAAATTATACGAGTCTGGATGAAAACACGGATGGAGTATTAACGTCTCCATGTAGAGCTTAGTTTAATTTTCTGTCAGGCAAGTAATATTTACGACGGAATGCAGATGTTTGAGAAAGGTGTGCCTGCAAGTTTCATTTCGTAAGCGGTTTTTCATTTCTCTGAGCAACAATTGCTGCAAGCGGGACATTATAAAGTCTGCTTCATAATATTGAATTGACTTGCATCTTTTCTCGTGATTCCTACTCAGCTTCAAATTTTCACTGTATTTTTACGATGTATTTTTTAAAATTTTGGAATTATGAAAAAAATCATTCACAAATACTTTGACTGCTCACACATGTTCACATCAATCCGCTTACGAATTGTTCTGAAAATATTTGCTTTAACTTGAAATTTTAAATCAGTCTTCGAAAGTGTAATTAGATTATTTTTGTTCCGACTGGACTTCTTTGGAATTGCGAGATGTTTAACTTGCCTCATAGGCAACTATACACACATCAATGCTGAGTATTGCATACTCACCAGAATGAAGGCAATTGATACATTGATACCGCCGAACTCAGCAAAAAACGCGAATCCTTGGCTTAGAGCGAATCCGTCTGAGTTATGACACTCATGCGCCCCTCATACAGAGAGACAGGATTAACCTTAGTGATGACGTACTGTTACATAAGAGACAAGACATAACATCAGTTTTCTCGTTCAGTTGTTTTCCTTTTCTACGCCAAAACAGTAGGCGGTAAAGATTATGAAGCCAAGATAGGTTGAGTTGGGTTAAGCAACAAAACCAACTCCGCGGTGAGGCTTAGGGTATCAAACAAAAATGAAGGCGCTCCGAAGTTCTACAACTACTTTAAGGTGAGCTTGAACAAACTCTAACAAAATGGAAATAATTTTTGCTTACCTCCTGCTGGGATTTTTTTTTTTAAAAAGAAAAAAGAACACACCTTTTGTAGCTATTGTTACTTATTTCTAGTCAAATTTCGCCTAGTTTAAAAGAGGAAAATACCCGAGCAATTCTAAAATAATTGTTCCCTCCCAAATGTGCCACCCCTAGAGGTGACTGCCTCAATCATCTGAACCTGTAAATCCAGGCATAACTAGAGAAATTTTCTCGGTGAAATCTCAAAATCTGATTTTTCAACCCAGCTCAACCCAAATGTATTTTAAATCCGTAAAGGCCTCTTTTCCCGTGGACGGTCACATTGGGACCGGAGACAGAATTTATAGGAGAAAAATAAATAAAATAAGGCGATTCGAGCCGACTGACTGTTGGAGTCAGTTAATAAAATTCAGGAGCCAGTGGCACTGGGTCACGAGTCGGGAGTTGAGTGCGTCACTGGGCTTGTGCCCTGTGCTCGAAACCGGAATAGGCGAGGAAAAGCCCTTTGCCAGCGGCGGCGCGCGCCGTGTTCGATTCTTCAAAGGAAAACTAAAAGTAGACAACGTAAACGGACTTCTGCACCTGATAGAACTATCAACATTTCCACGAGAGATCTCTCATGATACATGACTCGTGAGAGAAAATTTCAAAAATAAGAATGTTAGAAGGAGAACTTAAATCTACAATAAAACTATTAATTTGATTTAACTCAGATTCACGTATTTTATAATACATTTGAATTTTTATACGTAAAGGGCTTCTACACTTTTTAATGATTTCATAAATGATAACTAAACATGACAAAAGATGAGGAATAAGAAAAAATTATTTTATACTTGGAATAATTTGAAATCAAAATTACGGGAATGAGTGTAGTATTGGTACCTTTTAAATTTGAATTTCTAATTTGCATAGTTGATATTGTAAGATATATTGCTTTCACATTTCTCAGCACTACTAGAAACGGTTGTTAAAATTTGTCCCTAAAGGATTCTTTAAAACACTGTTAACATTTACGAAGAAGGTTTTTTTAAACATACAATTTATAAGAGCAAAATTTGAGTAAAACATGTATTAAAAAACTTTAAAAAAACGTGATTTTGTAAAACAATTTTTTATGTAAAATTTAAGCAAAAAAGTATTATAAACCATTGTATCAGTTTTAAGAGTTTTTTTTAAAACAATTATTGTACCTAAATTTGACCTCTCATAAATTTTACGTAGAAAAATCCCAAAAGGCTTTCCTTCTTCGTAATTTTAACAGTCTCGTTAGGAGTTTTTAAATTAAAATTTACGAGTTTTTTAAGAGACTTTTTACAGTCCCTGCTACTAAAGAGGCCGGCTTGTTTCGTTTGCGGAATGAAATATCGCACACTCCCTAGATCGCGGTTCCTTATTTCCGATTTTTTTACATTGCCGAAAGAATATCATTCGACGATTTAGCAGGACATTCGTAAGAAATAATTGATGGCTGTTTTCGCACCTGTTTCATCTTCAGAAGGTCGTGGTTTGGTGGAGAACATTTTAATGTCCAATGTAAAAATATTAAATAGGCTAAGTTTACAAGATTTTTTTCACGATTTTTGTTTTCAATGTAGGACCACGGAGAAAAGTTTGTTTAAATTTGAGAAAATGAGCCGCCTTACATGTGACTTCACAACATCATTTCTCATTTAAACATATCGTCACATCCACGTAATGGACCACTAGACAAGGTACGAATTTTAGCATTCTGATACATGTTTCCTAACCAAAATTTCACGTAAAACACGATACGCACAAGGAAAATCACCAAAATTAATCCTTACGAAGATATTTAATGATTCTTGATGCGTGAATTGAAACCACCCGCTCGTGAAAACTCAATGCTCTACGTGATTCACATCGCGCCCTAAACGTTATCATGAACGTCTCAGCGATATACAAATCTGGCAACCTCAGTCTTGACGCTTTGGCTCAGCTATAGCTAATTGCTTATAGTTTGAACAACTCATGATGAGAAATGAACTTTGCTCGATTGAGAAGCTTGCTGAAACCATTGTAGTGTGCGATTTGACTCACGTAGAGCTGTGAGTTTCTTGTGAGCGGGCAGTGCAAATTCCTCGTAACCAATGTGAAATAAAAACGTTAATATCTTCTTTAGGAGTTGGTTTCAGTAATTTTCGTTGCAAGAATCGTGTTTTGCGCGAAATTCTGGTAAAGAAACATGTATCAGAATCCTTTAATTCGTGCCTTGTCTAGTGGTCCATTGCGAACAAAAATGAAGAAAAATATTATACATTTTCCAAGTAAACTTGTTTTTCATCGAAGAAAATATGGCAACGTCCGAAGGCGAAGGGTCACCCAGTCGTTTTCTTTACCACAGCAGCAATAAAACTACACCGTTTTTAATACAAAATCTTAAGATATATGTGCTGAGGGGCGTGATACCACTATTCAACCTCCTGGGAGCTCGGTGTGCCTATTCAATTCATTGAAGGCGTTTTTATTGCCGTTGCTTCACGCTGAATCCTTATAAATTAATCGAGGTAACAAGCAGATTCTCATTTTAAACTATTTCTTTTTCCATGACCTTTTCCCATGAAATGCAATACGATGCCACTCTATAATGTACGTGGAATTACATTCACGCGCTGCCATGGTGCTACACAGCTCATCCGAATTTCGAGGATTCCATGGTAAAAACAATGGCGGGCAGTTCAAATTCCTCGTAGCCAATGGGTCATAAAAGGTTAATATCTTCGTTAAGAGTTGGTTTCAGTAACTTTTGTTGCGCGGATCGTGTTTTACCTGAAATTTTATTCAAGAAACATGTATTAGAATGCTTAAATTCGTACTCTGTCTAGTGGTCCATTGGTCATAACTTCTGAAACTTTGTTTCGTTTGAAAACAAATGGTTTTGCTCTTAGTTTACCAGGTGGTTTTGATATTTAATTCAGAATTTCAATATTCTGACCCTTGCCGCTGACCCGTCTATTACAGTATACTCAGCTTATCCGATGATTAGTTACGGGGCCCGTGTTGAGAATGGAAAAAGTCGAATCAGCGAAATCGCTTTATAAAATGACTGAAAAAATGTCATTTCAGGCTAAAGTAGTTAGCATACAGTATATGCATAACTTCCCTAAAAAATAAATATTTTGCCGGGAGAAATTTGACAACAGCAGAATGCTCATACGGCGTTCTTCCTTAGCACGGTAGAATGAGCTTTAGGACTTCTGTAATTTGGCAAGTGAAAATCCTGACCAATGAGGACAGAGTTGCTACTTTCGAGTCTTGATTCGGGTTGGTCGGGAATTCGAAAAGGCGGAGACTGTGCGGCGGTGGTTGCAATTAATAGCTGAGCGGTGGAGGAGGGCTTTCAGCGTTTCAGGAGCCGGAGCGACTGCAATCCGACTGCGTCAGGTCATAAGTTACTCGCCCTGGCTCTCGAGTGGCGGCAGCCGGGAACCGAACGGAACCAAACGGAACCGGGAACCCCGAAACCGAAAAAAGGCTAAATAAATAATTAGTGCATTTCCTTGACGCTTCCACCCTTCACTCGCGGAGCGCCGGGTCCCGACTCTGACGTATGCACCCCGTCGACTCGTAAAGCAGTGTTGCCACCATTTCCCCCTTAAATGTTGAATTAATGGGCTTGGAGGACAAGGCGCATGAGTGCAGGTTTTGCTATTTCAAGAACATAAATGAGGACTTATCTGTAACAATAGCGGATGTAAAAAATTACCTTTTCGGAACACATTCAAAAAACTGTTTTGGCATCGAGGAAATTTTGAGAAAATTCTTGAGATGTGATCTTCGAGATCTGTACATTATGCCAGAGCCAAACATATTAAATTTGTGTGTGAACAAAACAGTTTTTTAAGCTTGTTTCTAAAAGGTAATTTTTCACATCCGCCATTGTTATATATAAGGCCTCAAATACGCGATTGAAATTTCGAAATTACATGGATCCATACGGTGGGAAGAAAGTTCAAACTGCCTTTTTTGATGCTTGAAAATTGGAATTTGGGATCGAATTTTTGGACAGAAATACGCATTAAGACTAGTTTTACTTGAAATTATTAATATCTAAATTTTCCCAAAAACTGCACTTATGCGCCTTGTCCTCTAAGCCTCTCAAACAGCCTCATGTAGGCGCCCTGACTAGACGAAATAATTGGATCGCATATTGCAAATGGAAAGCAGCGTGAATACAGTGTTTTTAAAATCGTGCAAATTCTTCTGTTCTTTTAAAATTACCGAACATATGTGCGGTATTAAAATTTACACAATTATTTCCCTTAAAAATTTAAAATTTAAAATTTTTTGGTGGGATGTAAAAACTATTTGCTATTTTGGGATATTTTTTTATACTGCCCCCTACCTTGAGCAGTCATGAAATTTCACGCGACGGAACCTTGAAATGTTTTCTTCCAGCTCGATTATGACATTTTTTCTATTTCAACAGACTTTTTTCAACCACTTTTATTAACTTATTTTTTTTATTTTTATTTTTTTTTCGAAAATAATTTTAATGGAACACCATGGTAAATGAACATTAAAAAAACTGGAAATTTAATGAGCCGAAACCCTGAAAAGTAAAGGAATTATTCGGAAATAACGGGACGCGCGAATAGATGCTTCGTCGTTTCTCAGACAAAAGAACGCGTACCTGCATTTTAACGATGCATAATGCCCAGTCGTACTTAAACTGTATTTTTACCATAACATTTTTGAGCGTGTTTAGCATAAAATTTCACTGATTTTTCCCGCGATAACTCGGACAAATCTGGAAAAGTTTGGCCAGGAATTGCACAGTTATACTTCTGTAAACAAATTGAAGTTTTTTTTGTCAATTTTGTCAATTTTTCAAGCTCTAACTTGAAAAAATCTGCAAAATTTTTGCCAGGAATTGCACAGTTATACTTCTTCAAAAAAAATTGAAGTTTTTGAGTCAATTTTGTGAATTTTTCCAGCTCTAACTTGGAAAAACCTGCATCTTGGGTAAATTTTTAAGCGCCGCTTCGCTGAATTTCCGATGTCCCGTTGAGTCATGCAGCGTAATTTTGTGAATTTTTCCAGCTCTAATTGGAAAAATCCGCAAAATTTTTGCCAGGAATTGCACAGTTACACTTCTTTAAAAAAATTGAAGTTTTCGAGTCAATTTTCAAATTTTTCCAGCGATAACTCGGAAACATCTGCAAAAGTTTAGCCATGAATTACACAGTTACATTTCTGTGAAAAAATCTGAAGTTTTTGAGTGAATTTTGCAACGTTGGAATGGAATCTCTCGGCTGGAAAACAACGATCTGGCAATTTTACCAGTGCTCCACTCGGATCTACTCTCCTACAACTTGGTGTTTGCATCTTTTCGGGTTTTTGCTGGCTCTGCTCTGCATACTCTCCGCAATCATTAAATGCCGCGGTAGATAAATGGGGCTTGACTCCAGCAGTCTAGCGAAGGCGCGGCCGCGCGGCAAGATTGATGGTGATTGGTTCCGCGTGCATTTTCACCATCAGGAGTGGCGGGAAATTCGAGACGGGTCTCGCTCCGCTGCCTCAATCAAGCCCCTGCTGCAGCGGGTAAATTTTTAAGCGCCGCTTCGCTGAATTCCCGATGTCCCGTCGAGTCATGCTGCAGGGATTTCATCAACTCCCTCGGAAACGAACGATGTTGATAATACCAGTGGCGTGGCGTCCATAGGTTCGCAGTGTTCGCCGAACACCCTAAAATATTTTGAAACAACTAATAAATTATGGCTAAGAATGTGGGAAGCAATACAGAATACAGAATAGTAGGTCGCAAATAATTATCGGGCGCTTGGCTTCCGACAGCGGCATGTGGCGCGGCGGAGAGAGAAAATCCTGTGACACGTGGTCCGCACCGGCTACCGAACTTGGATGATCTGCGTACGGTGAGGAGAGAGAACCTGGGTGCAATGATGAAGGGGCAAAGGGTACACGAGAGAGGAGAGGCACCGGCGCGCGGCGCAGAGCGGAGCGTGAGCATTGGGTTCGGAGACGAGTGCGGACCGCGCTCGCGGAGGGAACACAGCAGAGAGAAAAGGGAGGGGAAAAGAACGAGAGAGGAGAGCCGCTCATCAGTCCAGCTGTTTCCTATAGCAGTGGTCCGCAGGGGTTTGCGAACCGCCG
The DNA here is from genome assembly GCF_918797505.1 of Bemisia tabaci. NCBI lineage: Eukaryota > Metazoa > Arthropoda > Insecta > Hemiptera > Aleyrodidae > Bemisia > Bemisia tabaci. The sequence continues at coordinate 40,589,435 of NC_092800.1, read as the reverse complement.
AATTTCCTCTATGCCGCGATTCGCCCTCCGCTTCCCCCCTGCGCTTGCGGGCCACATCTCCCAGTTTCCCAGTCTCCCTGTCCCACCTCTCTCTGCAGGTGCGTGTTGCGAAAATACGTTATCATTCAACAAAATAAATTACAGGAAAACGATCGGTAAAAAGAACAAAATTTCGATGACAATGACAATTTACCGGCTCAATTTTCACCAGGAAGGGTTAAAATCTTGTACTTGCGGCTTCATTTTTTAAAAAGTTTCCGGGGGAGGCCCCCCGAACCCCCCTTTAAGGAAGGGGAGTGAACCTTTCTGACCCCCCCCCCCCTAAGGTAACACACCTACCGAACGCCTACCGGATATAGTCACGCCACGCCACTGGATAATACCCCAGGTCTAAAGCACCATCGGTTTAAATGGAGTACTTCCGTACGGCTGGTATGTAAGTCTGCCATTTTAGCCATGGTCTTCAACGGGCGCCACACGGCCACACGGTGAATCAAGTCAATAGAAGAGGTCGGACAAAATTTGGAAACTTTGAAAGCTTATAACTCCGTTCATACAAAACTTTGAGCACTGGAAAATAAAACACATTAGATCTAGAGTCCAGACTCTTAAAAACATCGACAAGGAAAAATACTCTTGATTCAATCGGATTTTTGTTTAAATCAAGAACCAATCCAAGCCTCTTAATTTGAGCGGATTTCCTTTTGATTCAAGCAAAAATCCGATTGAATCAAGAGTATTTTTTCTTGTCAATGTTTTCAAGAGTCTGGACTCTAGATCCAATGTGTTTTTTTTTCTAGTGCCGTTTATACAAAACTGTGAGGTTCTAAAAGTGGTTTCAATGGTTTTCTCATAAAATTTTCTTCTAGAAGCACCCCTTAAAATTTAAAATGTGGCAAAATGAACATCATTTGCTAGTTTTAGTCAAAAATTTCATGTTCGATTGACTGTACGCCATGCGGAAAATCTGCCCAAAAAATAGGCTTTTTAATATTTGTCGAGGTACTGGCACCGGCCGAACGTGGCGCCTAAACCAGTCAGCCGCAGAATTCTTGAAGCAGCGATAACAAGTTACGTTTAGCGCAGTTGCAGTAGTTAGCACAGCAGTTCGAGACAAGAACGAAAATCAAGCGAAACGATCGAATGATGGTGAATGGTTTAGCCCCTAAGAAAGTAAGGATGACCCTAAAAAATTGGGGTTGTAAGCCAAGATAGCTGGTAGAATTTTACCTTGAAAAGTAAGCACAGCACTTCTGGCTTCTCGGAGCTTCTAGGATCCCCCAAAAATGACAAGCATGCGCGGGCACGCAGATGATTCAAAAAGACAGAAACTGGAGTTATATTTCCTCTACTATTGTGGATTTCTCAAGTTTCTCCTCGACCGTTGATGGTCGGCCTCTGTTGGACAATTTACCAAATTAAAATTGTTTGTCTCGTTTTCTTTCATGTTCTTAGTTAGATAATCTCTTTCATGCTTCCTTTGTTTATACGAATGTATTTTTTGTGAGCTTCCTTTTTCCCAGACTAAGTATCTCCTCTTTCTTCTTATTCGCCTGTTCAGTACGTAAGCATCGAAGGCTGGCTCTCAAACTGCTTAGAAAAAGAGTGATTTTGGCAAGATTAGTTTGTAACCGGTTTGTTTCGGCGTTACAAAATCTTCGTCATCGAATGACTCGACGATTCGGTGAAATGAGCTCAAGTTCAGTCGATTAAATTCAAAAGTTATTTCAATCGAGAAGACCCCTTAACTTGATAATGAGGTCTATCATTGTCTCGCAGTTTCCATGGTGTCCATAAGGAACACGGAGTAAAAGTTTCCACTCGAAAGGGTTGCTTTTTTCTGTCAAGCACCTAGAAAGTTCAAATGCTATATCAACTATCGATATAAAGACGAACTTTGTTCACTTGAAGAAATAAAGGGTACCCATTCTTGATAAAACGGATATAAATCGTAAGGTGGTCCCTCTAAAATGTCATGAACACGCCTTGCGTGCGTTCCATCATGGCGCTGTTTCAAGGAGGAGGCAGAAAGGGATGACCTCCCAATTTGAGATTCTTCGGTCAGCCGAGGAAAATCCGGGTTTTTCGAACCTCTAAGAATCGAAGACCACACTGAGAAAAATTCTAGTTATACCATTTACTGTAACCGCCTATCTTTGATGAGAATTCATTCACTTTAATACCACAAATGAGGCCGTTATGGTGATAATATTTGGATTAAGGTGATTAATTATCTCAATCAGTCTTTTTTACTGATTTAATTTAAGGGTTTTAATAGCCTCCAACCCTCCTTTTTTAAGATTATAATAAAGCTGAATTATCTATTAATAACATAAATAATAAAATTAGGTTAACTGATTTGATATTTTTTTACTCTTAATTATGATCTCTAGACTTTTTAAGATTTATGATCCACACAGCCTTTTTTACAATCTGGGTCTCAATTGATTTCCTGCTTTTCTAATTTTATTGTGCCTTATATTTACGTTTGAGTTTAAATTTACGTGTTTGTTTTCTTTGGAGATTTGTATGAGGAATGAAATGAATCAATGTTCATTTTTGAGGAAAGTTACGCATGAACCTCCTTGGACTTATCAGATATTTTAAAATCAATTGCGAACAAAAATGAAGAAAAACAATATACATTTTCCAAGTAAACTCGTTTTTTATCGAAGAAAATATTGCAACGTCCGAAGGATCACACAGCGTTTTTCTTTACCACAGCAGCAATAAAACTACACCGTTTATAATACAAAATCTTAAGATATATGTGCTGAGGGGCGTGATACCACTATTCGACCTCCTGGGAGCTCGGTGTGCCTATTCAATTCATTGAAGGCGTTTTAATTGCCGTTGCTTCACGCGGAATCCTTATAAATTAATCGAGGTAACAAACACATTCTCATTTGAAACTGTGTCTTCTTCCATGACATTTTTCCATAAAATGCAATACGATGCCACTCTATGTGCGTGGAATTACGTCTGCGCGCTGCCATGGTGCTACAACTCATCCGAATTTCGAGGATTCCATGGTAAAAACGATGGTAAAGGTAACGCAGAAAACACTTGAAAACTGACAACCGCGGCAGATGTACGTTGTGACGAGGCAACCAGAGCGCCTGCAAATTTTGGCTATGCAATACGGACATCTCGAGAACACGAATAGTTGCATCTGGACCCGGCCACTGAAACAGCCGAAGCCTTTTCAATTTTTCCTTTATAAAAACAAATTGTGTCTCTCTTTGCATTCATGCGTCGTTGTTGCACAAAGCCAGGGTGGTTTGCACATTTAATCATACAGAAAAAATACGTTAATTATAAGTAAATATAGAAATAAAATTGAGGACTTTCTTGTGGTATTTACTGGCCTGACTTTTTAGGTGACTATACGCTTTACCTTCATCTGAATCTTGTCATATATACTCGGAAAAGTGTAAAAATCGTAATTTTATGATAACTTTATCATTAGCTTCTCTTCCCGCTCAAGGCTAAATTGTGGAAAAATCAGGAGATTTGAAACTCGTGAGACAGTATAAACTCTGACTCATACTAAAAGGAACTACATGAAATTGAATCAGATAAAAAAGAACCACGGTACACGCAAATCATATGCACATAGTTCCTCTTGATTTAATTAATTTCCTGGGATTTCCTTTTAACATTAATCCGTCCAGTTTCAAGGCGTTAGGTTGTAAGGTTTTCCGTCAAAAAAAGAAAACACGAGATAAAATTAGGCAAAGCGGACCGTATTTAGGCTAATTTTGACTAAATTCATCCAATTTGGCTTTAGGGTTGAGCGCAACTGTTAAATTCTGCCACAATATACGAGGCTTTTAGTCGATTCAAGGCCCTCAGGCGTAACCTTAAAATGCCGCGCGGAGACATGAGTGAAATCGTCGCTTAGCTGATATAAGAGCGTAACTACACATTGAGATGAGCCCGGCAAAGCATTGAGTTCTATGGACGAAGTTCTTCATTGCGAAGTGTAGTTAAGCCTTTATGTCGGGAGGGCGACGAAATGAACAGGCGGGAAGAGCCGCAAAAAAGGTCACCCTTTTTCAGCCTCTCGGAACTTTTTAAAGCGACAAACTCGACGGACTTATTACAACAAGGCAAAAAACGGACAATCTGTAAAGTGCCCAAGATGATATCGGCGTTCCCATCAGGTTCTCCTCGGGCAATCAGCGGATGATCTAGTCCCCCCAATATTCCCGATAAACTCACTTGAAATTCCGACCCCTAGCTCCGGCCCCCCTCCCCTCGCCCGTTTGCGGTGCTAACGACCGCCGCGTCCCTCTTTTTGGGCGATATTTTTACGGCGGTGAACATATTTATTAAATCGGGAGCAAGTCCGAGGGGCCGGGGGGGGGGGGGGGGGGGTCCGCGAAACTTACGGCGGCAGATGGCGGCTCTCATATACGCCTAGCTCCTGCCGCGACTGCCACCGGCAGGAGTCCCCATATTTTGTATGCTCCTCGTTAAAGCGCCGTTGCGCAATCGCCACGAAAAATGGACGTATTTCTGCCGAACGGATCTATTCTGCCGTGATAAAGAACGCCGTATGAGCTTTCAGACGTTGCCATATTTTGTCAATAAAAACCCACTTTACCACCAGGAAAATTTTGAATATTTTTCTTCAATTTTTTCAGAAACTTTCGTTCGCATTTATCTGAAACGTCTGAAAATTTCAAAGCAAAAAATGTATAATTTTCTTCACAAATAAACGTTTTATCCGTGGCAATTTGGCAACTCTCGAAAGTTCAAACAGCGTTCTTCCTTGGCACGGCAGTATTGACGAGTGGAAATGATGGGGTGTGCTCGTTGAAGCTGCATAAGAAACAATGTAAAGTGGGCGTAATTCCCTTTGGAGAAATGGAAAAGCGGGATTTTACATTCTGTCAAACGGAACTATGTACCAACTGAATGTGGCACTCATGAGCCGTAGGAATGGTACAAGAGCGTTGTGGACAGGGCTCATGAGTTAAAGCCGAGCAAGAGCGACAACGGAGACGGCTTCGTTGCCGCTGACGTCACTGGCGCTTTACAATTCCCATTCGTTCAAACGGTCCTCAACTGACGAGCACACCTTTTATTTGAACGTATTTCTGCCAAACGGAACTAAGTGCATTAAGACATGAGCCCTGAGACCGATAAGGATACATGTATAACAGGGCTCACGTCGTAATGCACATAGTTCCGTTTGATAGACATACGTCCATTTCTCACCTGTCTCTGGTTCCTGGACGTCAGGATTCATCGTAAAGTGTGGGTGCGCTCGCTCTAATGTCAGGAGGGTGACGAATTGAACGTATCTATGCTAAAAGGACCTTTTTAATTAATAAAAAGGCAATATGTATCACGCAAACCCTAAACACTCATTTCCTTCCGATCCAATTCATTTTGTACTCAGTTCCTTAGTGCACGGAAAAAAAACTCTACACGCGAGATACAGCTCAGTGAATATGGACCTCTGAAGATTTTTGGATCGGTCATCCGGAAATCTGAAGTTCAGCTGCCCGAGCTCAGGTCATGAACCTGAATTACTTCGACACTTCGGTTGAAACTTCCATGGAATCACCTGAAGCACCGAAGTACGTCAGATGTGAGATATGTGACCCAAACCTCGGCACGATTAGGAAACTTCAGAGGTGCATACGACCTGAACGTCGGGTTTCACGCGCACGAAGTCTTTTTTCCGTGTATAAATACGTCTAGTTAATAAGCAGTCGAATAGTAAGAAATCGGAAAGACAGGAAAAGACAAGAGTCTTCCACTCCATCTGACTCGCCGCACAGTAGATCGAGTTAATTGGAGAGGTCGGACAAAATTTAGAAACTTTAAAAGCTTAGAACTCCGTTCACACAAAACTTCGAGATTTAGAGTGATTCCATTGGTTTTCTCGTGAAATTGTCTTCTTACGGCACCCTTTAAAATTTAAAATTTGACGAAATGAACATAAATTTGCAGTTTTAATTAACAATTTCATGTCCGACCTCTCTGATCGACTCGATCCAGTGTGCGCCAGGGTGTTGCTTGAAGTGGAGCGCGTATACGATTTCAATCAGAGAACTCGGCAATCGATGTTATCGATTGCGTCACGTTAGTTCGCAATAATTGACGTCACACTATGGCGGAATCAGAGCTAATTAATCACCGCAGCTTAGTGCCCACGCAATTGGAAGCCAATTAGCGGCGACCGGAGCATTCTTTCGCGGGGGAAAAAATGCACACGAAACGCGGGGAAACTCCCCACAAAACAAAACTTGCAGCTGGTATCGGAAGGGCTATGGGTGGGAGGAATAACTCGATCCTGGAGTCACCCTCGGTGCGCATTACAGTGTGTTCTGACCACGGTTCATATCTCAGCGGAGATACTGCACTCTTCCGTAGTGCGATTTCGTTGGTATCCCGATCTGCTGTGAAAGAACGCCGTATGAGCACTCCAGTGTTGCCGAATTTCCTCCGATGAGAATGTATTTTTGAAAAAGTTTTGGATATTTTCCCTCGAATTTCGGCATTTCCTGGACGAATAAACGTCACTGCATTCCAAGGGTGCAAGATCGTCCTAAAATCATTCACTTTTTCGCAGGATCATAACTGTGTGATTTTTGTCAAAAAGTTAACTGATTTTCATATGTGATCAATGGAAAATAATAATAAAAAAAAATGCAGTTGAAAAATTGCAACAGTTTTTTTAGTAAAAACACCATTTACGAGTGGGATTTCGCAGCTTCGAAAAGTAGTTTCGATGTTTTGTCCAGAAAACTACAATTTTTCAGATATTTAACATTAATTGGACCGCGTTTAGAGGACAGTTACCAAGTCAAATCAGTTATTACCAAATTTAACTGGGCAATTTAGCTTTTTACAAGAGAGCGTTTGTGCAAGTATCTTTTAAAATTTTAAGGAATTTGCTTCGCACTGTGCAGAAAATTCACTTAAATTCGCACGAAATTCCGCAAAATCATTTTCATGTGAAAAATTAAATCTCCCAATTAAATTTGGTGATAATTGATGTGGCTTGGTACTTTTCTGCTTAACGGTTTTGCGGAATTTCCTGCGAATTTTAAGTGAATTTTCTGCACAGTACGAAGCAAATTCCTCAAAATTTTCAAAGATATTCGTACAAACCCTCTCTTGTAAAAACCTAAATCGCCCATTTAAATTTAATGATAATAATTGATGTGGATTGGTACCTCTCTGCTTAACGCGGTCCACTTTTCGGCTAAAATCTCCTGAAGATTGGAATGAAAAATACTCGCAAATCTCACAAGAAAACTGTATTTTATCGAATGAAATTTTGCAACGTCGCGAGGCTCATACGCCGTTCTTCCTCAGGACGGCAGAAGGGGTATCACGGAAACGCTCAATTCCTCCGCCTCTCGAAGCTTTTAAATCACCGATAAAACGAAGCAACATAAAACAGCGTATCCGACGCGGGGTCACGGCGTGAGTTACGCGGTTTCTACGGGGGCAGGTGCACGCCGCTTGATTACGCATCCTGACCCCATGCAATATGAATACAAATGCAGCGAATCGACCCCCCGGCGGGGTGGGGCAGGGGGGGGGGGTAATTCCGCGTTTGAGTCGAAACATAGGGCGCATTTACAACGAGTCTCGCTTTCCAAATGAACGTATCTCTGCCAAACGGAACTAAGTGCATTATGACATGAACCCTGAGACCCGTAAGAATACACGTATAACAGGGCTCACGTCGTAATGCACATAGATCCGTTTGATAGAGATACGTCCAAATGAGGGCGCGCGTCGCTGAATAATTCTGCAATTGCGGGCGCGCGAATATTTTTCCGACCCCTCTGCCCTGATCCTACGGCGCGCACGCGGAGTATGCGAGGTCGAGGGGGGGGGGGGGGGGCATCCGCGAATTGGTGTGATGCACTTAGTTAAAAGCTTTTCGGATTGCGTTAAGTGCGATGCCGGCGGGCGTTAACTTACGGCGGCGCCCGGCGAGGCGCCCGGGGCAGCGTTTTTATTTCGCCGATCGGTAAGTCCACCTGTCGGATCGGGGGAAGGAGATAGATTCCACTGCCGGAGACGTTCGGACCGACGCACAGTGGATCGAGTCAATGGGAGAGGTTGGACATGTTTTAAAAGCTTTAAAACATTGGGTACATATAGAGTCCCTTTATACTGAGAGTCAAGACAATTTGAATCCATTTCTGATTGGTTCCCGTATTTTAGGCCTCCACAGTGTCACAAACGGGAATAAAGATTACAGTTTCACCGATTGCAAAGATTATAATCTGGAATGAACCAGGGAATTACGGGTTCGGCAAGGAACAAACGGAACGAGAGGAGGAACGGAGAAAGGCATTTGAGAATGGGCCGATCAAAGATTACAAAAAACGTTCAATTTCTGTAATCTTTATTCCCGTTTGTGACATCCATGAGCCGAATTGTCTTGACTCTCAGTATAAAGGGACTCTAGGTAGGTACATATAGAGTCCCCTTATACTGAGAGTCAAGACAACACCCCTCATGGAGTCACAAACGGGAATTAAGATTACAGAAATTGAACGTTTTTCGTAATCTTGGATCGGCCCATTCTCGAATTCCTTTTTTCGTTCCTTCCCTCATACCGTTTGTTCCTTGCCGAACCCGTAATTCCCCGGTCCATTCCAGATCATAATCTTTGCAATCGGTGAAACTGTAATCTTTATTCCCGTTTGTGACACTGTGAAGGCCTAAAATACGGGAACCAATCAGAAATGGATTTACATTGTCTTGACTCTCAGTATAAAGGGACTCTAGGTACATACACTGGAAAAAAACCGATTGGATCTAGAGTCCAGACTCTTGAAAACATTGACAAGAAAAGATACTCTTGATTCAATCGGATTTTTGCTTGAATCAAAACGAAGTCCGCTTAAGTTAAGGGGCTTGGTTTTTGATTTAAGCTAGATTCTGATTGAATCAAGAGTGATTTTTCTTGTCGGTGTTTTTAAGAGTCTGCACTCTTGATCCAATGTGTTTTTTTCCCCAGTGTAGAGTGGTAATGTATGTGGGAGAGCTGGCGCCATGTTCTGCTCGACGAGTTCCGAGCCCGGTGTGCGGGGTCCCTTTTTCGATACATATTCGATCCAAAATGGCGGTGTAGAATATGGCCGGGTCCCCGTGTATCGCGAACAATCGGTTATGTATCGAAAAAGGGACCCGGCGCCGCGCAGGAATCTCGGAATCCGGGACCTGGAAAATACGTAAAAGTGGCGCCAGCTCTCCCACTTGCATTACGACTCTGTGTACTCTATGCTTTAAAAACGTATATCTTCATAATATGAAAATTTGATTTTTTAAAAGTAGTTGCGTTGGTTTCCTCATAAAATTCTCTACAAGTACCAGAAGCATCTCGTAAAATTAAAATTGTGACGAGATGAACGTAAAAGGGGTTCATTCAAAAACGGCAAAATAGCACTCCCCCCCCCCCCCCCCCATGGATTTGAACCAATTTCTAGTATGTTATTCTAATATATTGGATACGCTTTTCTGCAAAATTTCAAGGCCTTAAACGAATTTTACAAACTACGAGCTTTTTGGCTTTTTTTAAACGAGTTTTACACTTGGCAACGCTGCTGCGCGGGAGAAATTCGTTTTAGACCTTGAAATTTTGCAGAAACGCGTATGAAATATAGTAGAATAACATACTAGAAATTGGTTTGAATTCTTGGGGGGATTTTTTGCTGTTTTTGAATAAACCCCTTTTACAATTTTTGGGAAAAATTTTTTGTCCGACTTCTTCCAAAGACTCGTTCCACCGTGGGACGGAGATCCGTGCGAATACGGGGGGGGGGGGGGGAGTTCACGATTTAATCAACTAATCGCATCTTGCCGTTGCGGTCGGACTCCGAAAGCAAGAGTTTCGATCACCGTGTGAGCGGATACATATCTGGTGGTTTCAGTGATGAAAAATTACTGTTTTTAGAATGGACCCTCAGAAGAGATAGATGATGCCAAAGAGAGGGTTAATAAGCCACGAATGCAGGGTCGATATCTATCAATATACAAATTTTTAACAGCAGCCCAAGACAATGATGAAAGTGGAAAAAACAAGGAGGAAAAACGGGAAACAAGGCTAAAAATACACAATTAATAAAACCCGAGACATTTCGACTCAAAACTGAGTCATTTTCAGTCGAAAACAATGAAAATTTAAAAGAAAAAACGATAAAAAACCTGAGCCCTACATGGTGGTGGCCGGGATCTAAGAAAACGAAGCATTATTATTGTTTCCGACTGAAAATGACTCAGTTTTGAATCAAAACGTCTCGGGTTTTGTTAATTGTGTATTTTTAGCTTTGTTTCCCGTTTTTTCTCCTTGTTTTTTCCACTGTTATCTATCAATAGGTTCAAAACGTCGCTTAATTTTTAACCGTAGAAAATATGGCAACGTCCGAAGGCTCATACGGCGTGATTCCTTACCACGGCAGCAAAAAACTATACGCTTTACAATTCAAAATCTTAAGATGTATGCTGAGGGGCGTGATACCACTATTCGACCTCCTGGGAGCTCGATTTGCCTACTCAATTAATTGAAGGCGTTTTTATTTTTCATCGTTTCACAATTCCTATGAACCATTGTGATGGAGCCAATGTCTATCAACAGGTTCAAAACGTTGCGTTGTTTATTATGGTTGAGGATCGGCGTAATAAGTGTAAGTTTTTTCTCTTAAGAGTTACTTACGACAGATCCTGTATCCAGCTTGGATTACCTCTATAAGTAGGGTTAAGAAGGCCCTTTTGCAGGATTGTTGAAAAATGCAACAAGTCCGCCAGGAGGAACGAGCAGAAGCTTCGAGGGTTGGATTATTAATGAACCTAACAGCTTCGTAGTCTCGGCGCTGTAATCCCTTTCTCCTCCTCGAAATCAAACCTCAACCTCCTTTTGTTCATTAAACTTGTATACGCTGTTGGAGTTAATTGATTCGTTAATTATTTTAAGCTTGAGATTATAAGCAAATAAGTTAAAATACGAAAATAACATGACTTGTAATTCATTAGAGTCCCTTTATACTGAGAGTCAAGACAACTCCCTAGAATACGATTTTTGCACTTTTTCCTTCAGGAGTCGTTCTCGAGGTGAGCGATTCATCCAGAGATGGTCTCAAAAATTTCCGAAAGTGCAAAGCGCAAAGAAGCTTTAGTTTTCGCGGAATCATTCCGGGGGAACCACTCTTATCCTGAATGATTTATCGCTTGTCGGTGCGGCCAAAAACCGACAGCGGATAAATCGGCACGGAGAGGGGTCACAGTGTCATAACGGAGCTGAGCGCCTTTTGGCGGGACCCGGCACCCAGCGCCGTGCTAAGAAAGAACGCCGTATGAACATCCAAGAGTTGCCAAATTTACCTCGATAAAACATTTATTTTTGATGGCATTTATACATATTTTCCCTTGACTTTTTCGGATGTTTTAGATTAAATTGCGTACGAAATTGTCTGAAAATTTTGGAAAATTATATTCGCAATTTTCCCAGTAAAGTCAACTTTTATTGGAGGAAACATGGCAACGTCTGAAGGCTCATACGCCGTTCTTCCTTACCACGGCAGCACCGTCCCAGCGTGGACCGGTATCGCTGTCCGTGCGCCTCGCCGTGCTTCCAAGTTGATTTTTGCTCATTCAAGACAGCCGTCTTTTCCCGCGACCATGTTTTATTCAAAGCATGCTGCAGTCGGGGGTTTCATCCCCGTGACCCCCCTCCCCCTCCCCCCCCTCCACCCTCCCAGCTAATCTGAGTGTCTCACTCATCCGCGCTGCCATACCGTACGGGGCTCAACCCTTCTGTTGTGTTCCTGTTTCCGAATTTTATCCCCGATTTCAGGAATATTCTGATAAGGAGCCGTTAAAGTATTACTAAAAGCACTTTTCCCGATTTTTGACACCCCTCCCCCTTGTAACGCAACCGTAACGCAGCTGTGCACCCCTCTTTTGAATTACGAAACTCCGGCCTGAACCCCCTCCCTAATTTTCAAAAATTCCCGAGAAGATTTATTCGGCACAGTGGTCTTGATGCAGAAACAATGCGACGAAGATGTACCCTCAAACGGTTTGTAGGGGGTAAGTCTATGGTGCGTGTGGAGTTAATATCGCGAAAAATAAAAATTTTGGCTGATCCTAATTTCGAGATACCGCAATTTGAAATTTTCATACTAAATGCAAGTTTTCTACTGGTTTTGATAAGCTTCTTTATTTATCTGTCAATTGAATCACGGTGATCGGTTCACGTTTTTATTCTTCGTTCGATTCATGGCGATCTAATACATAACCTCTCGTTATATGCGGACATCCTATCATACTCTTTTTATTTAACCAGACAATTCGCCTTCTGTTGTGTCTGCAGCAATTGTTGTTACGAATGTGTTGTGCGTGCTGATTTTAGCGCATTACATACTCGACTCTCTGAAGGCGTTTTATATGCGCAAGTAGCGTAATCTGTCGGAGAACGAATTCAATCTCACTTCTGTTGTTCTCCAACAGGGTGCTCTACTTTCGCACATTAAACGCCTTCAAAGAGTCAAGTATGTAAATGGCTGAGATCAGCACGCACAACATATTCGTAACAACAATTGCTGTGGACGCAGCTGAAGGCGAACTGAAAACAACCTCAAAATAAGAAATTTGAAGGAGGACTTTTTAGGACTGGAAATTTGTGGCGGGGTATATTTTATTTTGCATTTAAACTTAGTTTATGTTTTAGTTTATACAATAATAAGACAAATTACACAGTGGTTAACAAGCGGGTTCACGTAAATATCACCAACACGTTACGGCTGAAAACTTAGCTCAGTTGGATAAAACAGGAAAAATTGTAAAAATCTAAAAACGTTGTGCTCGGCGTCGTACCTTTCAAAGAGAGAACAATGTTGTTATGCAATATGGAGAGAAAACGATTCTCTCCGGAAAGACAACTATCTTCTCCGGAAAGACAAGTATTTTTTCTAGAGAGAATATTTGAGCAGAGGCACAATTATTTTCTCCGGAGAGACTAGAAAACTATTCTTTCCTGAGAAAATAGTTTTCTGTCCCGAGGGAATAACTTCCTCTTCCTAGAGAATACTTTTCGCTCTCCAGAGGATAGATTTCGCTCCCGAGAGAATACTTTTCTCTCCCGAGAAAATACTTTTTTCCCCCGAGAGAATACTTTTCGTTCCCAGAGAATTCTTTTTGCTCCCGAGAAAATACTTTTCTCTCCCGAGAGAATATTACATAACAACATTTTCGTCGCTTTGAAAGGTACAATCAGGTACTACGTTCATAGATTTTCACAATTTTTTACTGTTTTACCCAACTGAGGAAGGCTGACTTTTCAGCCTAAACGTTATGGTGATATTTACGTGAACTCGCTTGTTACCCGCTGTGTAATTTGTTTTCTTATTGTGTATCTTGTCACGGGCTGCGCAGCATCACACATAACTCGTGTTTTAGTTTATGTTGACAAGTTTTTTCCAGAATCCCCCATAAAATGACCATAAAATACAACTATCTTTTGATTAAAGAGAAATATGGCTTTCAACGTGTTTTAGACGGTTGTTTTCAATTCGCCCTCAGCTGCGTCCACAGCAATTGTTGTTACGAATATGTTGTGCGTGCTGATCTCAGCCATTTACATACTTGACTCTTTGAAGGCGTTTAATGTGCGAAAGTAGAGCACCCTGTCGGAGAACAACAGAAGTGAGATTGAATTCGTTCTCCGACAGATTACGCTACTTGCGCATATAAAACGCCTTCAGAGAGTCGAGTATGTAATGCGCTAAAATCAGCACGCACAACACATTCGTAACAACAATTGCCGCAGACGCAGTTGAAGGCGAAATGCTTTCGCACATAAAACGCCTTCAGAGAGTCAATGTAATGAGTGTGTAGGTAATGAGTTAAAATCAGCACGCACAACACATTCATAACAACAATTGCTGCAGACACAGCAGAAGGCGAATTGTCTGGTTAAAAAAAACAGAGTATGATAGGATGTCTGCATGTAACAAGAATATGTATTCGATCAGCATGAATCGAACGAAGAATAAGAAGGTGAACGGATCAACACAGATTCAATGGACAAATAAATTTAAAAAAAAAAAAAAACTGATCAAAATTAGTAGAAAACTTGCATTCAGTATGAAAATTTCAAATTGCGGTATCTCGAAATTAGGATCAGCCGAGATTTTGATTTTTCGCGATATTAAGTCCACACGTACCATAGACTCACCTCCTGCAAACCGTTTTTGGGTACATTTTTTTCGCGTTTTTTTTTTTGCTTCAAGACCACTGTGTCGGAAAGGGCGGGATTTTTAGTTTTTTGCACGGTTTTTTCGAAGTTTTTTTTCCCCACGGCTCGGATTTTTCACGTAACGCTGGGCTTTACCTTCCTCTCCTTCTTGTAACGCTGGCTCAACCTCGCCCTTCCCCCTAAGTGCGTTACATAACACTGCCGTGCTAAGGAAATATGCCATATGAACATTCGAGAGTTGCCAAATTTCCTTTGATAAGATGTTTATTTTTGAGGCAAGATATGAATATTTTTCCTTCACATTTTCGGAAATTATAGCTGAAATTATCTGAAAAATTGGAATAAAAATATTCATATGTTTACCACGGGAATTGTGTTTTATCAAAGGAAATTCAGCAACGCTTGAAGGTTCATACGGCGTTCTTTCTTAGCACGGCAGAATACTTGAACAGCTCTTATGTGATGGAATGAGGCTTTGACAAGGCATTTTTGTAGGGTCGTAGTATCCGACGTATAAGTGCGTCACAGGAACCAGAAAATTGAAATTGAATAGTTCTGATCTTGAAAGACTTTCAAGGTGCACAAAATGCACTGTGCAAAAATTCAAAACTTGTTCTCATTTTTGTTTCTTTAGACCCTTGAGTCATTATCACCATGTTATTTTTGGCTTGTTTCAGGTACGCAAAATTTATTTTTTTCCTCACCTCAACAATCTCTCGGTGAGTAGATATAAGTGATTGCTTTGAAATTGTCATTGCGTGACTTTTTGTCTGTATCCCATAAAAAAAGAAAAAATTGACCCATCCAGGTTTGTAAATTTTTTAATCATACCCAAACTCTTTAGATTTCCAAAATGTGGACATGAATGCCATTTAATTAATCGATTGATCAACTGTGCGATGCGTCGATTAATTGAAATTGATCTATGCAGAGATTGATCAATCGATCGATAGATCTCGAAATATGACAGAAGTTCAGTCACACCCCTGTGTTGCAATTTGGACTCTCTCCGCGAGATGGAGTTTCCTTGCTCCCGGTGCAGAAGTGAACATGCACTGCAATCTCATCTGACTTTCCCTCGAAACTAATTAGGTAATTGAATATTTTGCCACCGCTAACCCCCCGTGCCCGCATCGAACGCTTGCGTTTTTCTATCCGCGTTATTAAATTCTTAGCAGACAGCAGGTAGCTAATAAAAAGCCCCGCTTTTCGCCCCCCGTTGTTTTATCCCTTTCACTCCGTTGCAAGATTGACAGGCGAATCGACGAGACCTCCTGCAGGATTTCTGTTCCTCGTTGCCGCGCTTGGCTGTCGCACTGGAACTATTAGGTGGCAATTGAAATTTGATGAAAGCTGTGAAGATGGAGGGCATGGATTCGATCGAAAAATGAAAACACGAACCGATCCGCGTGAATCGATTGACACAGATTTGATCGAAAAATTATTGAAAAACCAGTGTTGATTCGATAGACATGAAAAACAAAAACATGAATCGATCGACACTTTATTTAAAAAAAATCGTGTCGATTTGATCGACATGAATCGATTGGAAAACCAAAACGTGAGCCGATCGACGTAATTCGATCGACTCACAGGTTTTGTCGACCAACTCACGGATTTTTCGATCGATTCTCTGGTTCACTGGAAAAAAACACATTGAATCTAGAGTCCAGACTCTTGAAAAACATCGATAAGAAAAAATACTCTTGATCAATCAGATTTAAGCTTAAATCAAGAACCAAGCCTCTTAATTTGAGCGGATTTCCTTTTGATTTAAGCTTAAATCTGATTAAATCAAGAGTCCTTTTTCTTGTCAATGTTTTCAAGAGTCTGGACTCTAGATCCAATGTGTTTTTTTCCAGTGTTTGTCGATCGATTCACGGGTTTGTCGATCGATTCACGGGGTTGTCGATCGATTCACGGGTTTGTCGATCGATTCACGGGGTTGTCGATCGATTCACGGGTTTGTCGATCGAGACACCGGTTTATCGATCGACTCGAAGGTTTGACGATCGATTAACAGGTTTATCTTGGATCTCAAGAGCTGCGTGTAGCTTGAGCGATGCCTTAGTCTATCAGAGATCCTCTCATGTCCACACGTTAACAAATTAGGGCACTCTACCCGTGAGTAGTATTATTATTGCCCGCAATTATGAATGCTTGAATATTTAAAAATACACCATATTGAATGTTCTATTTGGCAACAATGCTCCGAGTGAAGGCTGATTATCGAGCCGGAAGACGATATCCGTGGAGGTCCCGGTCGGGGTGCGGATCCGAGCGACCATCGCCCAAGAAAATAGGGGCACTCAATCGAAAAACACCTGAAAAAACCGAGCCCAACTTGAAACGAGAAAACTTTTCGACCTCCCTGTGCCACTTTTCTCCTTTTTTTTTCGTTTTGTTTCCCGATACCAATTTCAAAATTTATTCGGGAAATCGAATCGTTTCGAACCGTCGACAAGTCACGCTTGTCAGTGAGCCTCCCTCCCCCCTCCTCCAGCCCTGTTTCCGGAAGGATTGATTGCGCTCGGTGTATGGAAAAATTCGCCCCCCCCCCGTCCTTCTTCTACCCTTCGCCCCTCTCTCACTCTCAATCTACTCCAATTAAACTTTGCAGACGATGTTTTTCTATTCGCCCCTCCCCCCTCCGGATGGTTTTAATCCACCCGCAACAGTCTTTAACGCTGCGTCGGGGGTAGCGTTGCCGTTTCTCGCCTGAAATAACGGTTTCCCACTTTCGTCGCCGCTCCTACACGCTGATTATTGAAATTGATAGACAGAGAGATGGACATAAAAGACAAAGGGAGAATGGAGCAATAAAGATATTGCATGTGTGAGAAATTTGCGATTTGACTATTGATTCTTATGTAAAAGTTCGCGAGAAACACGATGGTGCCACTGGTTTTCTCTGAAATCAACTCCCAAGCTCAAAAAAGCTCTTAAGTTGAGGCCAAAATGGAGGGGTTTATCCCACGCTATCCTGAGAGTCCACCTCTACATCAAGGCAAACTGGATTACATTTTGCAACAAGGAACCACTATCTCTCACTCTTCCATAAAAGCGCATATCTACATAGGGAAACCAATGACATGTATGTTGTTTTTGAAATTGGCCAAAAATAGTGGTTCCTTATTGCAAAATGTAATCCAACTCTCCATGCGAAAATAGGGAGAAAATAGGTACATTAGCAGGGTTGCCGTGTTTTCAGTCTTAGAGTCCCCAAATACAGTGGAAGCCCTGTCAATGTATTTGCTCCCTATCTTTGCATGGAGAGTTCGTCTTGATGTAGAGGTGGACTCTCAGGATAGCGTGGGATACCCCCTCAATTTAGGCCTCAACTTGAGAGCTTTTTTTTAGCTTGGGAGTTGATTTGAGAGAAAACCAGTGACATCATCGTGTTTCTCGCAAACTTTTAAGAATCAACTATCAAATCGCAAATTCCTCACTCATGCAACATCTCCATTCTACGTTGGTCGGAACGCGCGGTTGTCATGGACTAAGGGAGAACACGATGGACTAACCATAGGGTCTCTTGTGGGCTGCCGTCGGTTAGTCTTTTAGGTTAAAGCACATTTCGTCAACGATTTTTTGTCCGCGCACAAGTGGACCAAAACTCCCCTGCCAAAAAAAAAAAAAAACGCGTGGATTAAACTACTAGAAAAAGTAAAGCAAAGTCATGCCCAGGCAGCCCAAAACGGAAACAGTACACTGGGGAAAAAAAACACATTGGATCTAGAGTTCAGACTCTTGAAAACATTGACAAGAAAAAGGACCTTTGATTCAATCAGTTTTAAGCTTAAATCAAAAGGAAATCCGCTCAAATTAAGAGGCTTGGTTCTTGATTTAAGCTTAAATCTGATTGAATCAAGAGTATTTTTTCCTGTCGATGTTTTTAAGAGTCTGGACTCTAGATCCAATGTTTTTTTTTTCAAGTGTAGAACGAAAACAAGGTAACAGCGGAAACAAGGCTAAAACATATAAAATTACAATAATGGTTTACATAGTAGTGGCTAAATACCTAATGGTGTCGTGAGACTCTGACACCCCCTGAATAATTTTATGTCTTTTAGCCTTGTTTCCGCTGTTTTCTTGTATTCGTTCTACTGCTTCCGTTTTGGGCTGCTTGTGTACATCTTTTCTCTACTTTTTCGTGTAGTTTAATCCACGCGTTTTTTTCGGCAGGGGAGTTTTAGTCCACATGTAAATATAAACGACAATTACTCACAACGCTTCTGAATGAAAATGTAAAATGTCTTGAAAGAATGAGGGTTTGCTTGTTTGTTTGTTTGGTTCAACGGAGAAAAATATATCATTGAGATTTTTCGTAAAAATGGAAGAGCATCGATTTCACGAGGGAAAATTTAGTAAAACTCTCTACACCGTTTTGATGAAATAGGTCGTATTATTTCTTTCAAGAAAATTCCATATAGTTATACCTGAACCGGATAAACTTTTTGATTTTCCTCAGCTAAATGATCTTAGATTTTTCCTGTGCACGATAACTTCGCAACGGCGCGGCGCTTCAAGCTACTATTTCGCCACAGAAGTGTTGCACAGTATCATACGCACCCCCTAAACGTATCACGATTGTTGAAATCTTCCAAAAGCACGAAGTTCCCCCGCAAATTAAATGAAGTGACGACGACAAAAAGAGAGCGGTAGTCAAAAAACTTACCAAGTTCTCGTATCTGTACGCAATAACGATTAGCATGATTTTTGAACTTCCCTTGAGGAAAAAGTGACTTGATTCAAGCAGAAATATGCTAAAATTTACTGCTGAGAAGATTTTCTTATGAATCAATAAAGAAAATTGTTTAAAGAAGAAAAGATGCTCATATAAGAAGAAAAGTCACTTACATCAAGCAGAAACCCGCTGTCATCCAGCTATTTTATTCTTGATTCACAATAAAATCTTCTTGACGGCATACTCAAGAATGTCTCTACCTAAATCAAGTCACGTTTTACTCTAATGAAATTCAAAAATCATGCTAAACGCCATTAAATACGGATGCTAGGAATTAATTAGTTTTTGGACTTCCGCTCTCTTTTTGTGCCGTAGTATCTTGATTCATTTTGCGAGGAAAGCTCCGTGCTTATAAAGGATGCCTGTCATTCTTAATATGTAGGAGCTCCTTCAATTTCGCATGATACTATGCAACACTTCTGTTGTGAAATAGTTGCTTGAGGTGCCGTGGCACGCTGCAGCCCGGCGGCCGGCCGGCCAGCGCATTGGCGCCTACAAACCTAAGTGGATACTTCAAGCATTGCGCAATGCGTCAAGTATCCCCTTAGGTTTGTAGGCGCCAGTGTGCGTGTCGCGCTGGCAGCACGCGCCGCTCCGCTGTGTGTTAGGCTCTAATATTTAAACTCGCGGAATCAGCGTTTTTCAACCCATGATTTTGAAATGTTTGTACTATTCTCATTTAAATTTATGGAAAAAAAAATATGTACCAAAGGAGAATTTAAGATGTGTGTCTTGTAAATATTAAAGTTACTATAAGTTATTATATTAAGTTGACACGGTGTCAACTTTAATGATTTCCAAAGAACTCTAATATTTTATTTTATATTTTGTGCTTTTACTCCGTTGCAGCGTGGTGTACGCACAATTAAACTCTCAATATTGGACGTATACGACTCAAAAAGATCGATGTACAAATGGGTTAAAACTAAAGATTGCGTGCTTCTTGGTTTTTTTCCTTCTAGGCTTTATTCGTTATTGTATAGTTTTTTTCAACACAACTAGGCACGGCTCATTGGAACTAATATTGATGCCATCAATTGGAAAATGTTTTACAAATGTTTGCCACTTTTTAAAATTGTAAATAATTTTAAACCGAAGTAGTGCTTTCATTAAATAATAAAAAAAGTTTTGCAAAATGCCATGAAATGACTGAAACCGCCGCGCCGCGAGTACAGCATGTGAAATCTGTAAAAAATATAAATCTGATGGAAATTATTTTTTTTAAGAAAAATAAGGAGTCAAACAAATCCATGCACCATAAAATGATAATTGAATGAAAAAACTACCCAATTTTGAATTTATCAATCTGTCTTAATTTGTTTATTTTAAATTCAGAAGTTGCCTAACCTTTGAAAATTTAGTCCAATTCGAAGGACAAAGTTGAATTACTGCGTTGAAAATCGAACTTTATCAGTTGTGGGAACAGGTTAAAGCAAAGTTGAATATTCTTCGTATGTTTCTGTATAGGACAAATGCGCAGCAAACTCATTCAAACTTTAAAAGGACACCACTCATATCTCTTTTCTCGCCAAAATCTATAACTTAGCAGTTGACCTGTGCATGTGACCCAGTGGGTGAAAAACAATTTTCATTTGCATTTGTACAACCTTAGGTCGAAACTACCTTTAGGCAGTAGTTGGCAATTATGGAGGGTTACGATACCCTTAATTCACGCCTGACAATCGGCTAGCTGGTAGCGAAATGCTAATAAGGGTCTTTCAGCGTCAACGGGTCATATAATTCAGATTATGGACTATGTGTAAGGCTCTGATCCTTGAATGGGTCTCTTTTTGTTCCAAAACTAATTATCCATAGTTGTCTTTTTGATCGAATTTATATCAATTAATATTGATTTTCAGGAGGCTGCTCATTGAAAATGACGATTTATCCCTTTCTCAGACCTTCAAGATTTCTTGGTCCATTATTATGTAACGTAAGCATGTGTGCGCGATCACGTATCAAACTACAAGTCCTTACATTTCAATTTCATTGAACGTTGATTTTGGTTTCGAATGAGTATTTAAATAGCCTCTCAAACATTTTACTACTCCGCATGGACTATTTTAAATTGCCAGAAAAAGTGAAAATCATATGCATTGATCGCAGTGTAATGACGAGTAAGCTCTTTCTTTTTCTCCAAATTAGCACCAGATACAGATACGTGCTACTTTTCAGTAAAGTGTTTATCCAGATAGGTCATAGATAATCATGGAAAATCTTCGCATTCATTATTGTTTGTTTTTAAACAAAGTAAGTAAGTAGTTCGGAAGGAAACACCAACAACTG
Source organism: Bemisia tabaci (assembly GCF_918797505.1). NCBI lineage: Eukaryota > Metazoa > Arthropoda > Insecta > Hemiptera > Aleyrodidae > Bemisia > Bemisia tabaci. The sequence continues at coordinate 40,568,163 of NC_092800.1, read as the reverse complement.
AATTCGAGTATCTATTTTTGATGATTTTCCTCCAATCGCAAAGATAGGTATACTTATTTCTCATCATATTATTCGATTTGAAATATCTATGTAAGACAATGCATATCCTGCTATTCGGGAAAGAATATTCTACACGAATTCCTTGAAATCATTACTAAAATGAGTAAGTAAGAAATGAGGTCAAAATAAAACCGTCATTGGTTCATCGCAGGAACTAAACCGATACTTTCAACGTAGAGGAGAGGACTGCGTGTACCAGGTATTAAGGTGAATCCAGAAGAGATAGCGCCACCAGTCACCACTGAGAATTTCCCTTTCCTTCAACGATTACTGAAATAATATTGTTCAAATTACAAAAAACAGATCCACAAGATACAGATTATTTTTTGCTTGATTTTTTGAGCCAAAAATATTGGCAATTAGAATTGCAAGCGCAGAGAAAGTACGGCTGAAACTTTCAGCTCAGCGGCAGCGGCAGAACATGCAACCGAATCCTCATGTTCTGTCTCTCTCTCTCCAATTGCCGCAATGGGAATTACTTTCCGCCGTAGTTACGACTTTATTTCTGGGAATTTTGAAAATATTTTTTTACTGAGTGTTCCTCAAGTATGTTGCTATATCTTCTGGATCCCCAATCTTGAATAAGTATTACGGTTTTTATTATTTTGGCAAATATATACGGCTATTCTGAACAGCGCGACGTGGTGGCCAAATCGCGAAGTTCCAAGCCTGGATTCACCTTAAATATTTTTTTAAAAAAATACAAAGAATGAGAAAGCACGTATAAATATCCGTAAATTTGTTTTGAAGAATTTTGTAAGGCGTAACGGCCAATGAAGTCTCTGTCAGCAATAGAATAGAGAGAAAAAAAAACATTTATTTTAAATTTTGATAAAATTTCCCCAAAATTTTGAACGCTTTTGATTTTGATCCCTTTTCTTCAATACCTCGATCGATTTTTCATTTGTCTGCCTTCTGATTGGTTGCGTTCTGAGCAAGCAGAAGCCTTTTAGTTACACGGCAGTCAGACAGCGAGTCAAGATATAACACAACAATAAGAGAGGAGTGAGAAATATCGTACAGCTTTTAATAAGATGAATCGAACAATGGAGTAACATTTTGTCACAAATGCAAAAAGTAACCGACTTCTTGAAAGAGCGGTTCCAAAAGACAATGGCACTCGTGTAACCAGCGTTGACAAATTTAACCGTTAAGGTTTGAAATTCGATTCCCCAGTTTCATCCGGGAATAGGTGGTATTACTCGACAACAACTGAGGCAAGAAGTGTTGCTGAAACGTAATCTGTCGAGGAATCTCGAATGCCCCGCCGCATTGTTTCACATGATTGATACCGAGAACGAATTATGATGCTCTATTTATACAGGGTGATTTTCGAACTTGCCCTCTTCATTGCCGTGCTAAGGAAAAACGCCGTATGAACATTCGAGTGTCACCAAATTTCTCCGGATAAAACATTTATATTTTTAAGAAAGTTATGCTTATTTTTTCCTGAAATCATCAGATATTTTATTTTAATTGCGGGTAAACTTGCCTGTAAGATTTAAAAAAAAATAATGTTAACAATTTTTCCGGTAAATTCCTTATTTATAGAAGGAGATACGGCGACGTCTGAAGGTTCATGGGGCGTTTTTCCTTGGAACGGTAGTTCAGCTCTCCCGAGGATATCAAGTCTATATTTATTCCTAAAAATATAGCCTGTTGACATTAAAATATGGACCCAGTTAAGCAGAAAGGAACCAAGTTACATCAGCTATTGTCAAAAATTGGACGAATTAATTTTCTACAAAAGAACGTTGGTGTAGACTCCCCTGAAAATGTCAAGGAATTAGCTTCGTATTATGCAGAAAATTTATTGACATTTCCACAAAAATTCGTACGACCGATTTCATGTAAAACATGAAATTGCCATGAAATTTGGCAATGGGTGATGCGGCTTGGTTCCTTTCTGCTTGACGCGGTCCAAATATGCCTGTAACGCAGCGTTTCGCCTCACGTTTTGTCGAAACCAGTGAACTTGTTCCGAACTATGTTCAAAGTCATTCTGTGAACTGAGATCACTTAGCTTCACGAATTACTTGGTTATTCGCTTAGTTGAATTTAGTTCCACGAAGCCAAAAAGTGAGGTTATCGTTTAACAATGTTGGAGTTTACTGAATTTTACACGAGGGTTTCCTTTGACCCTCCGCACAGCGGAATGAGTCTTTGGAAGACGTCGGTCATAAAGTTTTTGAAAACAAGTTTATAATTGTACGTTTTTTCGTCACAATTTAAATTTTAAGGGGTGCTTTTATGGACAATTTTACGAGGAAACCAAAGAAACTACCTTTTAAAAAGTAAAATTTCGTACTAATGAAGATGTACGCATTGAAAGTTTTTCAAACATGTCCAACTTCTCCCATTTACTCGATCCACTGTGCGGCGTGCCGCGTGCTGCTACTGCCAGCTCAAAACGCACACTGACGCCTACAAACCTAAGGGGATACTTCAAGCATTGTGCAATGCATGAAGTAGCCCCTTGGGTTTGCAGGCGTTTTGCGCTGGCAGCACGCCGCTTCGCCTATAGTTCATCGAGGCAGTTCGGCGAAAGTTCGCTCGTGCTCTAGAACTTCATGAGTGATACGCTGTACGAACAGTTGGACTAATTGCTAAATCTTCTCCACTGAAACGCGAATTTTACACCTAATAAGTGATTATTTTTCCTTGACGTGTTTACAGAATTTTCCTTCCAATTTATGATGAGCCCAAAATGAGCTAACCTGCAAGCACCTAGTATTATGATTACGAGAAAAAAACTGGCGAGTGTGATCTACTGATGAGGGTGAAAAAGATCCAAAACGTTATGGATCTCTCGGCGTGACCTCGACTGAATGTTCAAATGCAAGCTGCCCTAGCTGAACAATTTCTCCCCTCGGTCTTGTGCTGGTGCTCATTAGAGCTCAAATTTTTGACCCTAATTGAAATTTTGGAACTTTTTGGCTTTGTTTTGCCCCGCAAAATGGTGTGGAGCCAGCACCACCTAGTTATATACTTATTGATAGTCAAAGTGCGAGACAACGTATCTCCATTGCGGTATTTAAAAATTTACCCTCCTACTTTATTTTTTCGGAGAGAAACAAGCCAACTAAATAACTTGATATTTTTACAGAATGTTCTACTTACAGAGATGAAAAGTCAAAGAAGTTTTCAAGAAATTATGTTGACTGGTTTTCATAAAGGATGAATAAAGTATGATATAATAGAGTCTGCAACGTCGCAAGCGGAGCTGCGTGATTTCACACTTTAGCCATAGCTATGTGTCTCCGTTATACTCAGGTGTCTTCCTTTCGACAGACACATTGGATCACCCTGTGCACCTTTCTGTTATTTTCGTTCGACGAATCACGTTCCTGACAGTAACTTCTTCCTTTCGGAGTTAAAGTGTGGCTGTCCGCTAAGATTAATACGGAATTTCCTCCGGAAAAGGCTGAGAATATTCGGATGAGCCTCCACAAAAATGAAATATTCAAGATCCGGGGGGCCCATCTATCCCCTGTTAACAGCGCAGCGTATGACTTCCGACTCCTTCCGTGTTTCCGCAGTTCTGACGTGCTAAGAAAAAACGCCGTATGAGCCATCATGCGTTGCAAAATTTCCTTCGACAAATCGAAAATTTACAGAAAATTTGTGAATATATCTCTTCCGATTTTTCGGAAGATTTCATTCGTAATTTGATCGAAAAATACAAAAAACCTCAAGGAAAGATACTCATAAGTTTCTTCAAAAATGAACAATTTCTGAGAGGAAATTCGGCAGCATTTGAATGTTCATCCGGTGTTTTTCCTTAGCACGGCAAAGTTCCGCTGCGATGTTTTTTGGCCCCGGAATAAAAGCACATTCCCGGCGCACCCCCACAACCCCTTCCCTCCCCCCGCGCTCACCGGGGACCCTTCACCCTTCTCCATCTCTCGTTTCGTCAATCTTCGCGCCGGAGGCTAATGTTTCTCATTTGTCGCCCTCTCAAGATGTGTCTCTTTGTCGAGCGGGAACATTTTTGCTCTCTCTCTCTTTCTCTCTCTTCACCCTTACCGCCTCACCTCATTTTTTTCCAAGGGTAACAATCTGTGCAAGTCAACAATTTACCACTCGACCGCTTCTCCCCATTAAGTCCGGATGTTAATGGCTTTTTTCATCGTTATTTTTCTTTCTAGCGTCGAGCCTCGCCCCCGCAAACGAATCGGTGGGAAATACATTCCCGAATGGTGGAAGCAAACAAATCAGTTTTTTACCGCAGAATTATTGAAATATCTCCATTGGGTGGATGAACTTACTGATTTAGTTAAAACTGCTAAATTCGTCTCATTTGTGTAAAAACGAAACCTATGAGAAGGCGCAGGGTGTCTATCAGTAAAATCCGGAAAACCCGAAAAATATCAGGAAATTCAATGATATCAGGAAAAATCCGGAAAGTGTCAGGAAAATCAGCCATGGATCAGGAAATTGGACCACGTTTAGCAGAAAGGAATCAAGCCACAGCAGCTATGGCCAACTTTAATTAAGAGCACGTTTGTGCGGATTCCTTTCAAAATTTTTGAGACTTTGCTTCGTGCTGTGCAGAAAATTTACTGAAATTTACACGTAAATCCGCACAACCGTTTACACGTAATACATTAAATTGCTGAGTTAAATTTGGCAATAATTGATGTGACTTAATTTCTTTCTGCTTAACGCGGTCCAATAATGAGTCCTTCGAGCATTTTTCAAACATTTGATTTGATTCATCAAATATGTTGATTTTAAGCGAGTGTCACTTTATTCGTACAAAAAATGAGGAAATCTCCTCTAATGTATCAGGAAAATCCAAAATTAAATTTTAGTAAAGGCACCCTGGAGCCGTGAGTGCGCAAAAATTGACGTTATATTTTGGCAATCAAGCCGTTCGGGCTACTATCTCGCCAGAGAGCCATACTCTTTGAGTAAAATTGTGCCCTTTTCTGCCATTTCTAACCCTGAATATTTTTCGGTGTGTGTCCAAACTGCAATTACGAAATCATGCAGGAATTAGAACTTACAACAGTTTTGCCTAACATGAAAATGAAAAATGCTCTTCCTTTATATTATTGAACATAAATTTGTCAATTTCAAATCATGTACACGATTGATAAGTGTTTCAGATGATCGTGGCAATTTTTTTTCTATTTTTCTTTTTTTCTTCCAAAGAATACGAAGGTTTCTTTTAACACGATTTTTCGCTCCAACGCTACCAAGCCCATTTTCTCAACAATTTACTTTTACGCTTACGGCTCTCTTCAGTAACATAATACGACAGCAAAACTGCCGTGCTATAAGAAAAAACGTCGTATGAACATTCGAGAGTTGCCAAATTTCCTCCGATAGAATGTTTATTTTTGAGGAAAGTTACCAATATTTTACCTTGAAAATTTTACACTATTTGGATCAAATCACGAAAAAAATTCTCTGAAAAATCAGTTGAAAAATGTTGATAAATATTCCCAAAAATTTTTGATTTATTTGAGGAAATAAGGCAACGCCTAAAAGCTTATAGAGCGTTTTTCCTCACCATGGCTGAATATTTCTTAAATATTTCTTCTTCACTGGAATGAATTCTTGCAAAGCCCTCTACCAGACGGCGTCGTAGGGGTGGTGGGTGGAGGAGGGGGAGAGGGTTGGTGTGCGTGTGGCTCAGGCCGGCTCGTTCACTGACGTGTAAATTGGAGGTTGGAAGAGGCGTGATATCTCCTCGGCGGCGGCGGCGGGAATTCTCACCGTCGACGTCGGATCGCGTCAGATTTCTCCTCCTGGCTGTCAGTCGCCAGCTTGAGACGTCACGTCGACGTCTGTTGGTGAACGGACGCCGACGACCCTATCAAATCACGCCCCGAACGCTCCAATGCTCCATCGCTCACGGAAAACGCACGCCATCTCCGCAACCCGTTTCCGTATCTATTCGCCGGAGGAGCTGACAGCGATGCCACGATGAAAAAAAAGCAAGACATCCTCCGGCTTTAGGTGGCCCCCGGTTTTGGCTCCTTAGGGGGCAGGTGGGCGGCCTCTTGGATGTCAGGTGGGCACCCCGAGGGTTGAGTTGCAGGTGAGTCACCTCCGGAGCTTTTGCTCCCTAATAATATCGAATCACATTGCTTTAATTCGTACCCCGTTGGCTCAAGTCAGTGATTCGCCTTCAAATCAACGGGTATGCAAAATGAATGTCGTGACGCACTATTAGTGGTATCAGAATTGAGCATTAAGTTTACGGATTGATTTGAAGGCGCTCATCTGTATCCATTGTGAGTGGCCTTGTACAATGATGTTGACCAAAAAGTTCATAATTTTGCTCATGGTCCCATGCTCCATCGCTCACGAAAAACGCACGCTATCTCCGCAACCCGTTTTTGTATCTCTATACCGGAAGAGCTGACAGTGATGCCACGATGCAAAAAAAGCAAGACAACCCTCAATTGTTTGGAATCGAGTTTTTTTTTCTTTTTCAAAATTTGACTCATTTCATTTAAACGCACTCACTGAGCCTGACCCAGTCAAGACACCATCCTTCCTTCTTTACTCTCTTTCTTTTTTAAAAAAAACATGGAGTTATGAGAATTCATTAAGTGAAACGACGTCGCAGCAGAACTGAGACGCTGAACTGCGGGCTAATTTTTGGAATTGATAGACAAAGCGATAGACAAAGAAGACATAAGGAATATGGAGTGATCCCATTAGTTGAAATAGATCTATATACTAGTGGAGAAAATGACAAACTTTAACCGTATACGGTCTGCGGTTGGGTTGCCGTTAGTTAGTCTATTATCTTTACCGGCTCTGCTCATTGCAACCACTCGTTTCCACTGCTAGGAGCCCTTCATATCCCTGTTTTCTTTCTTCGTCTTTAGCTTTGTCTATCAATTTCAACAATCACCTAACAGCCTGTCACGTACAAGAGGAACGTCCAAGTAAAGAAACTAAAGTTAGGTTCCTTCAAACGTTGCCATATTTCCTTCGATAAAACACAAATTTCCCGGTAAACTTATGAATATTTTCCTTCCAATTTTTCAGACAATTTTGTTCGCAATTTCAATTACAGTTCCTGAAAATTTCAAGGAAAAATATCAATAACTTTCCTCAAAAATGAACATTTTATCGGAGAAGATTTGGCAAACTCTCGAATGTTCATACGGCGTTCAACCTCAGCACGGTAGTACGAGAGGAACATCCAAGTAATGAAACTTTGTGATGTAATATCGCACTACCATTAATATGTCGTCTTCAACATTCATTTTTCCACTCGTATTTCTCTCAATATTTCTTTTCAACTATTCTCTCCTCAAAAACGTACATTTCATGATTAAGTGCTTCAAATATTCATTCTTCAAATCATATTGAAATTCACTTAACTAGCATTGAACATTTATGGAGGTCATTCTAAAGTTCTTTAGAGTTTTATTTCTGTTGAAAAGGGGGAAGGGGTTGCGGCGAATTTTGTGTAATTATTTTGTGAGGTGTCTGGCCCAGCAGTGTAACTGCGTTACAAGGTATGGACGGGTATCACAAAATATGAAAATTGCGTTACGTAATTTATGGACAACTCTAGTGTCCCCGGAGCATAGTTGCTTGAGGCGCCGCGCCGCGCCGTTGCACGGCCCGGCGGCCGGCCGGCCAGCGCATCGGCGCCTACAAACCTGAGTGGATACTTCAAGCATTGCGCAATGCGTGACGTATCCCCTTAGGTTTGTAGGCGCCCGTGTGCGTGTCGCGCTGGCAGCACGCGCCGCTCCGCTGTGTGTTAGGCTCTAATATTTAGACTCGCGGAGTCAGCGTTTTTCAACTCATGATTTTGAAATGTGTGAACTATTCTCATTTAAATTTATGAAAAAAAAAATATGTACTATAGGAAAATTTAAGAAGTGTGTCTTGTAAATATTACGGTGACTCCGTGTCCATTTTAATGATTTCCAAAGAACTCTAATTTTTTATTTTTATATTTTGTGCTTTTACTCCGTTGCAGCGTGGTGTACACACAATTAAACTCTCAATATTGGACGTATACAACTCTAAAAGATCAATGTACAAATGGGTTAAAACTAAAGATTGCGTGCTTCTTGGTTATTTTCCCTCCTTTATTCATTATTGTATGTAAGACCGAACAACTGAAGGTAGTAATGACTTTGCGTTTTAGAGGTACCGACTTCTCCCCGTTTAACCTACGTTTTTACAAACTAAACAATTTTCCTCGAATGGTAAATATTTGACAATGCACGGTCACTGAGCAGTCGAGCTCGAAACCACACTCACCCGTAGTTTTTCCAAAATGTGGGTCAGTTCCGTCATCTCCTGTGATAAACCCGAGATCCCGGCGATTTTTGACTCGGATTCAGCATTGGAAGCCGCACCACACCAGGGAGCAGCAGCCGGACAGTGGGAAACATCCCGGCAAAGCGGAAGGAGGGAAGAGGGTCGAACCGCAGCCTTTTGATCAAAAACCGCACGCAAACATTACACTCAGAGCAATTGCAGTCCGGCTCGCAGAAAGTTCGGAGGGGTCTAAGTCGGCCTTCCGTTTATCCGGATTACCCTCCGCCCAGTGTTGTCTGAGAGCTTTTAACCCGTCCCGTCCGCGCGAGCCGAAGAGTGCGCTGGTATCCAAGGTTGTCGCACCAACGTCTATATCCTGTCATAACCGAAAATGATTCTAAAATAATGTTTATATATTTTAAACATATTGTGGGTCAATTCGGTTATACCTAGTTTTTATACTTAAGAAAAAAAAAAAATAAAAAAAAATAGGTCACCTTCCGGCCGAAGTATCACAAGCGCCATGTGAGGATTCAAAATTTCCGCCGCCGTTTTATATTTTTATAGGAAAATTGTTGGTTGAATCTGTTTCAAAATTTCATTGAATTTTATTGGCAGCACTAGAACATTTAGTAAAATTTTAGGACGCTTGATTGAACAATTTCTCTGTAAAAAATAGAATGGCGGCGGAAATTTTGAATCGTCGCATGGCGCTTGTGATACTTTGGCCGTGAGGTGACGATGTATCAATCGCTAAGGAACGATATCGCCTATCTGCAAACTGCCGATTTTGCAGAGGAAAGAAGAAATTTAGCCAGTTTTGTGATTTTGAGGTTGTGATCTGCGATTTTTTTTTTTTTACATTACAGCGTCTTTACAGCGATCCTATGCGGAGTTGCGGAAAAAACTGAAATCACCAGCTTGCGTTTTAATACTGAAGAATGCGGCAGAGTCGCTAACTCATTTTCGTCAAAATTGTCAGTTAGGTGGTATTGTACCTTTTCCCTTGATATAAGCTCGATACCATTATGTTCAAATATACTTACACGAAAAAAAAACGAAATTTCTGATTTAACGATTTTGTAGTTGAAGAAAGTGTCTGAAATGTTTCAGTGTAGATTTTTAAATAAAATAATGCTAATTTAACCACCCCTGTGGTTAAATTAGCTTCCCTTTATTGTACAATGTACATTTGAAACATGTCGGACATACTTTTTAACTGTTAGACCAGAGATCCAATTTTTCTGTGCAAGTCATTGGGACTTCATGGACTCGTAATGGAGCGCAGGTGCTCTAATTCACAGGAGCGTATGACGTGTTGCATTCCGGGCGAATGTAGGGGAAATTGGTCATGCGGGCGAAAGAAAGTGTCTGAAATGTTTTAATGTAGATTTTACGATAAAACAATGCTAATTTAACCATCCCTGTGGTTACATTAGCTTCCCACTATTGTACAATGTACGTTTGAAACATGTCGGACATATTTTTTAACTGTTAAATCAGCAATTCATTTTTCCCGCGCAAGTCATTGGGGCTTCATGGACTCGTAATGGAGCGCAGGTGCTCTAATTCACAGAAGTGTATGACGTGTTGCATTGCGGGCGAATGTAGGGGAAATTGGCCACGCGGGAGGGTTTGTTGTTGCACGGAGATGAGCGTTTAAAAAAAGATCCAATCAATTTGCTCCTCCCGCCGATCCCACCTCCCGGGACGTTGCAGAGGCAAGGAAATAGTTGGCGCAACGAAGAAGCTTCCCGCTTCAGTGAGCGATTCAACGTTTCTCTGGCACATTTTTTTCGCGTTAACTCTCTCAGACGCGGGGCCTCCTATCCTTGAATCTCTCCCTGGAGAGCTCCATGTTGAGCCTCAATTAATCGACACAATCTCGTCTCGATGCTGCGCCAACATTATATTCTTGAGGCTTCGGGGTAACTACAGTCAGGGAAAGACCTGGGAAATTAGAAAAAGTCACGGGTGAAAGCAGAAAAGTCACACTGAAAAAAAAAAACTCGGTGTATTTACTAAGAAAAGGGTAAAATTACCAAGAATTCAGGGTTCTATTTGATCCCAGTTTTTTCTTGGTAAAATTACCATTAATGGAATTGGTAATTTTACCGAGAAATCTCGGTAAAATTATTGAACTCTCTCGGTAAATTTACTGGACCTTGGTAAAAACGCCAATATTTTTTATCGACTGTGGTGGAATTACCGAGATAAAATGGCAAAGTTACCGGGAATTGATTACCAATAAAAAAGGTATTCTTACCTGAAAATACAGTAAAAATACCGGTTTTTAGGTAAGCTTTATCAGTTTGTCTTCGTAAAATTACCAATAGTTGGTAAAAAAAGTGAGATGGTAAAGGTGCCAACGGACCTTGGTAAAAACGCCGAGAATTGTTTTTCAGTGCAGGGCTGAAGAGAAGAATGGCTCAGAAATCTGAAAAAATTTAGATGAAATCTGGCAAAGGAGCTCTTACGCAGAAACTCAATCGTGCAACGTGGCAAAATGTTCGATTATGGATCCAACAAAAAAAATATTTATCAATTTTCATTCCGTGCAAAACACATTTAATGCGCTCACGGTTTTGTATAAGTGCACAAACTTAGTACTGCCGTGCTATGGATAAACGCCGTATAAACCTTCAGGCGTTGCCAAATTTCCTTTCATATAATACGAATTTATTAGGAAAGTTGTAAATATTTTTCTTCCAATTTTTCAGACGATATCGTTCATAATTTAATCTTCAAAATTTGAAAATTTCAAGGAAAAATAAGCATAACATTCCTCAAAAATGTTCGTTTTATCAGGGGAAATTTGGCAACTCTCGAATGTTTGTCCTTTCTCCCTTAGCGCGACAGAGTAGTGATCATTGCTTGAAAATTGCGGAAATTAATGAAAACTTGGCATCCCTGTTTTTTCAACTTGTGAAATTATGAAATTGTTTACCCGTGTATTCTAACAGTTTGGCTACGTTTAATTTTGAAGTGGCCACAGGCAAAAACACCCTTAACCACAATATCCCTTCGTAGCAATGAATGTATTGTAAGTAATTTCGCATACCTTCGACTCTGTTGCATTTATCTGAATATCGAAAATATTTTACTCCGGAAGAATTATTGTCAATGAATCGTCAAATGAGAAATTGGCAACTTTGTTTTTTCATTCTGTAAACGTATGAAAATTGTTATCTACGTCTCTCGAAAATGCGGCTTTATCTATTCCTGTGATCGGGAAAAAACGCCAGTGCGATGAAAACATGGCAGCAACGAACGTAAGTTTTAAGTAATTTCCGGATTTCCTAAGATGCCTGGGGGTGCAGCCGAGCACGTTAAAATGATTCGAATAACCCTCAAATTGAGTGGAATGAAATGTTAAAGGCATCCAAATCAATAGAGTAAACAAGGAGAATTCACAATAAACTTGAAGAGGAGTTCCCCATAACGGACCGAAAACGGCAAAGGTTTTTCATTAAAGGCTTCTCGGAAGCGATTGAACTTTGAGAACTATTTCATCGGTTCCGAGGAAAAATGGTTGAGCGACGTCTCGCGCTAAATCCGTTTGTGAGTCGTGAAAAAGCTCCCTAAGTAGGGATCAGCGTTTTCGTCCATTTATAGGTTTCACGATGAACTGAGCTCTGTAATTTTGCACTCGCTGCGTGAGGAGCAGGCTGAAACCTATTCATCATTTCATTCGTCGCGGACCTCTGAAACTCGTGAGAAATCGGTCACTTTTGCCGCAGCTATCGGAGAGAGCCGCGTGCACGAGTTCTAAATTCGTCGCTTTTGAAGAGCACGGAAAACGAAATGAATGAAAAACGAATCAAAAATTTGGAGGCTGCGTTGAAAAAGGAACTCTCGGAACAAATGCCCCCTTCCACCTACCTCGCCACTTTGAAATGGACCAAAAGAATGTGCATGATTGCCAAGAAGGTTTCATGATGAGACCGTAAAACCGTTACCGACCATACTAACCATTCAAACTATACTTGCTTAGATGGCAGAGATCGAGAAAAAGCACGGCATAGCGCAACACGGCTTGGCCTGCCTGCTGACCAAGGCCAGGATCGGGCCAAGCCTTGGCGCGACACCGCAAAAACGCCTTCAATCTTGGCTGATACCACACACGACGTAGGGACACGAATAGTTGCATCACTTGGGTTCACCTGATCCATCAAGTTACGCTAAGAACAAAGCACTATTAGGACCGCGTTCAGCAGAAAGGAACCAAGCCACATGAGTTATTACCAAATTTAATTGGGCGATTTCATTACTTACGAGTGGCGTTCGTGCGGCTTCCTTCGAAAATATTGGGGAATTTGCTTTTTAGTATGCAGAAACTTCACTGAAATTTGCACAAAAATCCGCACGACTGTTTTCTTGAAAAAAATTGAATAGATGGATTAAAGACAGTAGTTGATGTGGCTTGGTTCCTTTCTGCTTAACGCGGTCCTAATAGTGCTTTTTTCTCAGCCTCAGCGTAACTTGATGGAGCAGGCGAACCCAAGTGATGCAACTATTCGTGTCCCTACGTCGTGTGTGGTATCAGCCAAGAATGAAGGCGTTTTTGCGTTGTCACGGGAAGGCTTGGCCCGATCCTTGGCCTTGGTCGGCAGGCAGGCCAAGCCGTGTTGCGCTATGCCGTGCTTTTTCTCGTGCTCTGCCATCCAAGCAAGTATAGATTGAATGGTTAGTATGGTTGGTAACGGTTTTATGGTCGCATCATGAAACCTTCTTGGCAATCATGCATTTTTCGGTTTGAATCAATAATAAATTAGGGTTAAATGGCTAGACTGCAGGGACGTTGAAATAAGACTTGATTCCTTTCCAATCATTTTTTTCCTCCTAAAAGTGCCTGTAGTTGGAGCTAAAACCTCCCCCACCCCCCAACTCCCCCAATTCTCTGGAAAATAAGCGTTTTCGTATAAGATAGCACAGGGAATTTTAGCGTTCTGCTAGTGAAAGCTTACACTGAGGAACTTCCTGCACCCCCAGTAATAATGCATACCTCTCACTTGGATCGCGTTCAGCAAAAATGAAGCAGATGATTACAGTGTTGTAAAAATGTTGTTTCTTCATAATTACCTATATAATCTCCCAGAATAGCAAACAGCAATAAAATAGCAAATAATTTGTAAAGGGTATCCGAGGATAAGCATGTCAAAATGCCTTGTGAATGGATTTTTATTTTAACCATTTTAAGTCATCAAGGGTGTCCTAAAACTCAGGTTTTGGGGATTTTAGCACCCCAAACCCCTCCGCCCCCCTCAGACCTCCCAAAAACCGCTTTTTAGAGCTATTTTTGACTATGTTAACACATGTTCCTCATAACTTCGCAATTCTCGATTGAATTGAACCATTTGAATAATATACATATGCTCAGTATTTTTTAAAAAAAGAAGAAGTTACACAATTTTAAAAACACTGTAATCGCGCTGGTTCCTTTTTGCTAAATGCGATTCACTTGTGTTTAGACTTTATATACAATTTTTAAAATAAGAAAAAACAATTGGTTTGTAAAAATATGGAAAGGACCTACGACCCTATATCAGAGGCCGAATCAATCGGGAGAAAAGAGTGCGTAAAATCTTGGCGGTTCGTTGCATTTCGGTCCCTTTTTTCTGCTCGGTTTGGTTTCCTCGCGAGCGAGTGCTCGGCCATGACTGAGAGTGTCAGGAATCCCTTCATCCCTGACCTAAAACAAATAAGCGAACGTAACAGGCATAACGCCGAGTCAAACGAGAAAGGGAAACTCCTCGCATACGCACAGTGGCCCGAAAGCTGAGCCCAACCCGCGTTCCAGCATGGAAATTAAAAGGCGAGAGATGACACATTTCCGCGCTTTGATTTTTGAATCTGAATCAAACGGGCACATCCATGCTGAAAAAAAGTATGTGCACAGGGTTTGTGTGTAACATAGTCTCTTTCGGCATAAATACGTTCGAATATAATGGAGATGTTGCATGTGTGAGGAATTTGCGATGCGACTATTGATTCTCATGCAAAAGTTCGCGAGAAACACGATGATGCCACTGGTTTTCTCTGAAATCAACTCCCAATTAAGCTCAAAAAAAGCTCTGAAGTTGAGGCCAAAATAGATCGGATATCCCACGCTGTCCTGAGAGTCCACCTCTACATCAAGACAAACTCTCCATGCAAAGATAGGGAGCAAATACATTGACAGGGTTGTCGTGTTTTCAGTTGTGGAGTCCCCAAATAAAGTGGCAGCCCTGTTAATGTATTTGCTCCCTATCTTTGCATGGAGAGTTTGTCTTGATGTAGAGGTGGACTCTCAGGATAGCGTGGGATATCCCCTCCATTTTGGCCTCAACTTGAGAGCTTTTTTTTGAGCTTGGGAGTTGATTTCAGAGAAAACCAGTGGCACCATCATGTCTCTCGCGAACTTTTACATAAGAATCAACAGTCAAATCGCAAATTCCTCACACATGCAACATCTCCATTGTGAAACGATGGAAAATAAAAACGCCTTCAATTGACTGAGTATGCAAATCGAGCTCCCAGGAGGTCGAATAGTGGTATCACGCCCCTTAGCACATGCATCTTATTAAAATTAAAAGGAACCGGTATTTTTCAATATCTTTCATAAATTCCTGGAATTTCACGAAATATTTCCCGTTAAATTTCCAGATCTTATTTTCTAAGAAATTTTGCCACCCTGATAACAGTGCAGGGTCCCTAAAAAAATATCGTCTCGGATGACGATCTCCGGCGTGAAATACGGTGACGTCAGAGGAGCCCACCGTGCGGCGCGCTGCGTGCCGAAGCGTGACGATAATTCAAGTGGAGCGGAAAATAAATAAAACTAAACGAGTGTATCAAGAGGAGGCGAAATAAACGGAGGAGCGCGCAAGATGACAAAAGGACGCGCAAGGCGGCGCGGGGACGCAAGTGTTTTTTCCCCTTTTCTTTCCTCCCTCCTTTTTTCCTATACTCCAATTAAAAAATAATTATGTTCCTCCGACGAAGACGTTTGTCATAAAGCATTCAGGAGGGCCGAAAAACTTGTTACGGTGACGCGAAGTTCGCATCCCGACAATATCCCGGCAAATTGGAACTTAATAAGAAGTTAATTTAACTTTTTTCCAAGACAAACACCCGGGTCCGTGCTCGCCCCGCACGCCGCGGAGTGGTGGCGTGGTTGCGCTGCCGTGCTGAGGAAAAACACCCTAAGAACCTTCAAGCGTTGCCAAATCTCCTTTGTTAACTCACGAAGTTTTGGTAAAATGTGTGAATATTTTTCCTCCAATTTTTCAGGTAGTTTTGTTCGCGATTTCATCTGTTCCTGAAAATCTCAAGGAAAAATGTTCATAGCTTTCCTCAAAAATAAACATTTTTTTAAATTTTATTCGTTAATTGATCTTCTGTACAGAAATTACAATTTTTCCTTTAAAATATACTCAAACATTGGTTATAAAGTGAGGAACTATACAATATGTGACATACTATGAGTATTTTTTTAAAATATTTACAACAAATATAAGATACTAGTTTGGATATTTATATTATAATTTCTTGTTACCCTACCTATCTGATAAGACACCTAGCGCTGAAATTATCTCTTCAAACATTTTATCGCAGGAAATCTGGCAACTCTCGAATGTTCGTACGGCGTTTTTCCTTAGCACGGGAGTGTTGGTCTAGGGCTGGGGGGTGGCATGGGGTAAGAGGTGGGGGGCACGAGGGATGGTTTAGGGGGCGAGTGGGGGCTTAATTCACTCCTCAAGGAATCGAGAGGTGGATTATTCGTGGCAGCTCCATGCCAAGGAAGCGCACTCTACATGTTGAACTTCTCAAGAGTTCTCGAAGGTCCTGGTTTACACGTTCACATAGGCGGACAGATTCAACTGGAATCGGTGAAATCGCAGCAGGTGTTGCCTAACTGAACGCGTTTGACCTGAATTTTTCATAGTGCCCAATTTCTTTTCGTGGGCTTCACTTATAGTTTAAGATCCCGATGATCGATGATTCGTGGCGAAGGCGAGGGCCATCTCGGAAATCGAAAATTACATCGAAAACCGATTAAAACATCGATAAAAAATTTGTTAAAATTTTGGATCGGAAAGTCTTTGATCCTCGAAGGCGAAGGTATTGTCCTGATTCGGCGATACACTGGCCAAATTCCCCGCATATCAAAAGAGGTCGCTCACCTCTAAAAATCCGTCCATTCATGATTGCCGATAGGAACGTACTGTCAAAAATCAAGACACTCCGGGTTTAACAGTCATTTAATTAGAAAAACTACATTTATTTTCAATATTTGCCCAGGAACCAAGTGTTCGTCGTGTCGCTAAGTTTTTTTTTCAACGAAAAATCAAGTTTGACTGCGTCGGATAGCAGAAGAGTTGAACATTGGTGGTTGAAGAAAATTACTGTGAATTTCAAAATATTATGTAGAATATATTCTTGTGAAATTTCAATGCAGGATGCTGCATGGCTTCCAGCTAGGAGGAAATTTTACTGGTGGAATTTTGGTGGAGTATAACCTAGGACAGAATCAGCGAATGAGCGAGCATCAAAGCCGATTCTGGCGGAGTACCATCCAGTCTATGCCATTCAGCTTAGCCTAATAATTGCATGAGACGTTTTCAATTTTCCTCGCATATTTTATTTTTTAACAGGAATTCCAAGAAACATTTTGGATTATCATTTTGTGATAATATTCCTTATAATTTATCGAAAATCCACGTAGAATTTCGAGGCGTCATGAATTTTGATTTCTGCTAAAAGAATATAATAATGACAGGGAATTAGGCAACCAAAATTCAGTTGTACTGGAAAAAAAAACACATTGGATCTAGAGTCCAGACTCTGCTTGAAAACATTGACAAGAAAAAATACTCTTCATTCAATCAGATTTAAGCTTAAATCGGGGGGGGGGGGGATCCGCTTAAATTAGGAGGCTTGGTTCTTGATTTAAGCTTAAATCTGATTGAATCAAGAGTATTGTTTCTTGTCGATGTTTTTAAGAGTCTAGTCTCTAGATCCAATGTGTTTTTTTCCCCCGTGTACACTGCTTCCGGTCAAAGCCGTTTAATCATTCTCAGAGGAACCAAGAATACGCTAAATTTATCAACCGAGTAAAGCATTGCCACTTTTTGACAAGCATGACAAAGTTCACGGCTAGACCGTTTCGTGATTTCTCATAACAGCATTTGAAGCGAACCAAAATGCGTAGAAAAGGCTACTTGAACGATTGCTTGGGTGACGTACGTCGACGTCCAAAGAGCGAAACCATGGATCTCAGTTTGCGACGTTGCAGACTTCCTGTCTGATTTAATTTTTTCTGTGGAAAACTAGCTAACGTAATTTCATGAAATCCTCATACATTTTTCTCCACTGTTTGCAGAACATTCCGCACAATGGAGATGTTGCATGTGTGAGGAATTTTCGATTTCACTACTGATTCTTACGTAAAAGTTCGCGAAAAACACGATGGTGCCACTAGTTTTCTCTGAAATCAACTCCCAAGCTCAAGAAAAGCTCTCAAGTTGAGGCCAAAATGGAGGGGATATCCCGCGCTATCCTGAGAGTCCACCTCTACATCAAGACAAACTTTCCATGCAAAGATAGGGAGTAAATACATTAGCAGGGTTGCCGTGTTTTCAGTTGTGGAGTCCCCAAGTAAAGTGGCAGCCCTGTCAATGCATTCGCTCCCTATCTTTGCACAGAGAGTTTGTCTCGATGTAGAGGTGGACTCTCAGGATAGCGTGGGATACCCCCTCCATTTTGGCCTCAACTTGAGAGCTTTTTTTGAGCTTGGGAGTTGAGCTCAGAGAAAACCGGTGGCCACATCGTGTTTCTCGCGAACTTTTACATTAGAATCAACAGTCAAATCGCAAATTCCTCACACATGCAACATCTCCATTGTGAAACGATGGCAAATAAAAACGCCTTCAATTAAATGAGAAGGCATAAGTCGAGCTCCCAGGAGGTCGAATAGTGGTATCACGCCCCTCAGCGTACATCTTAAGATTTTGTATTGTAAACTGTGTAGTTGTTTGCTGCCGTGGTAAGGAGACACGCCGTATGAGCCTGCGGACGTTGCCATATTTTCTTCGATGAAAAATGAATTTTACATAGAAATCAGTAGCCAAATCGCAATTTCCTCATTTTCAAACTATACAGTTGGCTCGTTTCTCTTTGAAGAAATAAGGATAGGAGCGGATGATTTCAATCATTGCAATGGAGATACGTTGTTTCCAACTTCGGCCCCCGTTTATATTCATACACACCAAAAAGTTTTTAAAAATCGACCATCAGCCCTGTACTTACAATCCTTTAATGTGTGAGAAGTTCGATATAATTCCATCAAAAACATCTATTTTAAGTCAATTTATCGGTTAATGAGGGTCGGTTCCTCTTTGCGCAACGCGGTCTCAAGATTGCATTTTGCGAGCCCCGAAAAACGAGGGTTTCGAGGATCGGAGCCTGGAAGAGGGTTTGCGTCGGCAAAGGCAGGCCCTTTGCTTTGGGCCGTTCGTCTGAAAGGGCAAAGGGACCGGGCGGAGAAGTGCTGCGGAGTGCGGATGCGATTGAAAAAGGGCAAATAACGGAAAGTAAGAGGTGGAGAGAGGATGCAGGAAAGACAGACTCGACTGCACAACGATTATTCATTTATTCGAGCACCTTCTGACGTCCCGTTGCCCCCCTCCCCCCTCACGTCGGTACGTCCTTGCCACGTTCCGTCCTTCAAGTGAACGTATTTGTGCTACAAGGAACTATGTCTGACGCAAAGCCTATGCATATAGTTCATTTTAACATAAATACTTCCTTTATGCTTAAAGGAACTATGTCTGACGCAAAGCCTATGCATATAGTTCATTTTAACATAAATACTTCCTTTATGCTTAAAGGAACTATGTCTCACGCAAAGCTTATGCATATAGGTCATTTTAACCTAAATACGGCCAAGTGATCACCTTTCCAATCGAATCATTTAGGTCTAAGACGTTTCGGCTAAAAATTTCACCAACTCGCGATGGGATCGTTCCGTTCAAGAACGACGTAAGTGTGGAAGTTAAACAATCCGCAATTTAAGCGTTCAGTACTGGAACGACGTAACCGCAAACCTTCTTGACTGAATCGTTCAGTTTAAAAACGACCGAACTGTAAGAATCTCAAGAACATCCAATCGAATGATTCAACTGCAAAAATTTCAAAAATGCGTAAATGCAGTGCGTTCACTTAAAAAATGACCCAAGACCGGAAATTTTGATAATTCATTTTATTGCAGATGAATGGGCCTGTTGCATGCAAGAGATACAGCCGTGCGAATAGAATTTTTAGTGGTTAAATGACACGAAAATTACGATGCTTACATTAAAAAAGTCTGAAATACACTCCTTACTGTGCAATTTGCGTTGTCAGGAACGCGCTTTTTCAAATTTCCCGCGTCTGGGGGCAGTTTTCTAACGGAAACAATTAACGGCAACTCGCGGCTATTTCCGGTCAACTAAAACTGACAACATAACCTAAAAATCGGAGCTCGTGATATCGTGAAATGAAATGTAGAAGGATTGCGTTGGATATTTAAAAGTTGATCGATTTGGTTACCGCATAAAGCGTATATGGACCACTGTAGGAGATCACGTTGGGTTTGTAAACAAACTGAAGGAAAAAATAACAACAACAACAACGACTCGGCATCTTCCGGAAATCACCGAGCCCGCCGTTTGCTCGTTTCCGGTGATTAGAAAACTGCCCCCAGACGCGGGAAATTTGAAAAAGCGCGTTCCTAACAACGTAAATTGCGCAGTAAGGAGTGTATTTCAGACTTTTTTAATGTGACCATCGTAATTTTCGTGTCATTTAACCTCTAAAAAGTCTATTCGCGCGGCTGTATCTCTTGCATGCAACAGGCCCATTGCTGTTTTTTAGCGTATAATGTGAATGTATCATTTGATTCATTTTTTGTTTTTCCTTCAAAAAAATTGACCCTGACCCCTCGCGTTAGCATAAGTAGATTCCGGTCATCTAATTCGAACTCGACTCCTTGTCGAAGTTTGAAGAGAGCAGAGATTAATTAAAATCACCTTCAAAAAGGTTTGACCATTTTTCATTACAAAAGCCTCGAGGAGTTGGCAAAATGTACTTTAAAAACATGTATTTACGTTCATTTTAATGGACTGCATACGCTAAGCGGTGATCGTGATCTTCTGCCTCGGAATCGAAGCGGTGCAGTGTAAGGCGCTCTGAGCAACTATTCCACCTCAGAAGTATTGCACAGTATCAAACGTAATTGAAGGCGCACTAACGTATGAAACTTGACTGGTGTCTTTTACCACTGGGTAGAGTTCTATTGATCCTATGCGGGTCCTGCTCGATCGATTTTTGTGAAAGTTGGTACCTGAAGGCCGATTATTGAAATTGATAGACAAATCTATAGATGAAGGTGACAAAAGAGACATGGAGGGATCCTATTGGTGGAAGCGGGTGGCTGCAATGGACAAACGAGGTTGGTAATAGACTAACTAACATCAACCCACGAAAGACCCAATATATAGTCCATAATTTTCTCCCTCAGTCTACAGGAACCAACCATTTCAACCAACAGGATCGCTCCATACTCCCTATGTATACTTTGGCTATAGCTTTATCTATAAATTTCAATAATCAGTCCGCTGGTGGCATTTTTTGAGGGAAACTTTGAATGTTGACTCAAATTTTCAAAACTCGAAATCGAAGATAGCGGATATGACCTCCAATAGTATCTCGGTCCTGTTCGAGCGATTTTTGTGAAATTCGATTCCAGGAGGTATATTGTGAAGTAAATCGTGCAAAGTGATCCAGGACATACACTGGAAAAAAAACATTGGATCTAGAGTCCAGACTCTTGAAAACATTGACAAGAAAATGGACTCTAGATTCAATCAGATTTACGCTTAAATCAAAAGGAAATCCGCTCAAATTAAGAGGCTTTGTTCGTGATTTAAGCTTAAATCTGATTGAATCAAAAGTATTTTTTCTTGTCGATGTTTTTAAGAGTCTGGACTTTAGATCCAATGTGTTTTTTTTTCCAGTGTCGAGTGTTCCTTATATTTCGGGACGGGTGCATTTCTCAAGAGGGCTCACAAAACTTGCATCACGTATATTAATGGAACGGTTGCACAAACACGAAGTAAAGTGCCGCAGGTTGCGCTTAATTGAATGAGGGATAGTTTTTCTGTTGCAAACGGGCAACGTTCTTTCAGAGTCATGTCTCTGTTTGAAAATAACTCACCTCTCTTGAAGACAAGCTAATTAAGTATCAAGGAAGCCGCGCTCAAGTACACTTGCATGTACTCGACGATTTCCGTGCGATTACCGGCTGATATGTTTCCACCCTCTTCGACTCTGATATCCTCAGAAAAGAACAGAACCGCTCTCTTTATTTAGTCTCCTCGCAGAAAAAGAGGCTTGTTGCTTACACGAGTTACAGGCAACATTAAAAAAGAAATCATTAAAAATGTTGCCGAGTACCGTAAGGACTTTTCTGCGGGGAAATCAAAGCCAGAAAATAATAATAATAAAAAATGATTATTGTACTTTTCTCACAAAAATACATCGTTTGTGGAAATAAACTCATTGAAAGACGGACCGTAGCCAAGTCTTTCAAAGCTAGAGCCTTTTAAAATTGCTAAAATTTGAGGGTTCGTAAACATTTTTAAAAAAGGTGTTAAAATCGTAAGAAGGTGTCAAAATCATAAAACGTTGTTAAAAATTTAAAAATGATTGTTAAAGTAAAAGAGTTGTTAAAAAAAATTAAATCTACATAAATTACTATGTTAGCAGTCGGTCACATAATTAAAAATAATAATACAGTCACAGCCCTGAGCTCAGGAAAGATCTAGTGATATTACACGTGTGCAGGATCACAGCTTTCCGGCTGATTACGATAGGCAACGAGAGGGCCTACACGTAAAAGTCGCTTCACTTGCATGCTTTTATTTAAAATTATTTATAAAAATGTCTAAATGAAGAGAAGAAAATTAGTTGGGTTTTATGTAATGTCTTATATTTTAAATGACAATAATTCCAACAAGCTCTACACAAACTTCAATATGATAAGTTGAAAACCGCTGATGCCGCAAGTTTAAATAACCAGATCAAACTAACGCCGGCGGCGCGAGGCTGGCGCGCAGAGTGCAAACTGCAGAATAGCGCCTTACAAGTCTGCAGGATACTGCGTGCATTACGCGTACAGCACGGTGCGCGCCACGCGTAGTACAGCGCCTTACAAGTCTGCAGGATACTGCGTGTATTACGCGTACAGCACGGTGCGCGCCACGGCCGCCACGCGTACTACAGCGCCTTACAAGTCTGCAGGATACTGCGTGTATTACGCGTACAGCACGGTGCGCGCCACGGCCGCCACGCGTACTACAGCGCCTTACAAGTCTGCAGGATACCTCTTGCATTGCGCGTATACCACGGTGCGCGCTCAAGTCGTTGAAAAGTCGTATATTCTTGGTGTCGAGCCTACCCCGGTGTACACAATTGCTGGAAAGTGCACACCGCGAGCTTGCAATCCTAGGATGAAAGGACTGTAGAGTTTTTGCAATCCTGTATGTTTCCCGGTAAAAATATAAGTTTCGCCCCAACATTCATCAGTTATTTTTTGCCGAATTCAGTTGCTCATTAACAATTATCAGTTGAAACGTAGCGCTGACCTCCGAACCTAACATTTGAATCACCCAGTTTTATCACACAGATGATTAGTGCGGAGTTTGTAAAATATACTTCCTGATACCAAGTCACGGGTAAAAATGTGACTCTCGCTGCCTACAAATTAAATTACTAATTTAACAATTCAATTGCTTAAAAAAGTGACTGCGAAGTTTCAACGTAGATTTCACAACAAAAAATTGCTACTTTAACCACTATTGTAAGCTAATTTAACCACGGGGTTTGTTCCAGTAGCATTTTTTTTGTTGTAAAATCTACATTGAAAAATTCCAGTCACTTTTTTTAGCAATTGAATTGTGAAATCAGCAATTTAATTTTTTCCGTGCTGTCCATGAGGAAAGAATGAATCTTCGAAAGTAAAAGTTAGCCACCTGTCGCCGAGAGATAAGTTTTTATATTTCCTTTTTTTACCTATTTTTAAGTAGTCCTTTGAGGCTAAAACCCTCGTTTGATTCCCCAATCCCCTTACGCCTAGTCCTATGTGACCATTGCATGAGACCGTTAAACTCAGGCCACCTGGCCGGGAACCGAATCTAGGACCACCTGACCACAGGACCAGCTCTACAACCACCACACCACAGGAGGCCAACAAAATGGAGGATTTCCCCCTTCTCTGCATATTGATCATTGACCTTAGATATCAATATCGATGACCTTTGACGAGGCTCAAGTCAAGCTGAAATTAAGTTTCGCAGTAGGCCAACGCCGTCTTTCAGCCAATCAAAAGGTCATATCGAAGAACAAGAAAAATTTGCAAGGCAAGAAGAGCGCTTTGCCGATAACCTCAACCTCCGACACGCTCCCGCCGACCCAATTTTTCCCGCCTTTCAATTCAAAGCGGACCGGATAATCCGAAGGCAGGGAACAGGGGGGGGGGGGGTCTTGAGTTGTTTGAAAAGGGGCGCCAACTAATATTTCACACCTCATTAAATGTTGATCAGACGCCCCCACCCCCTACCCCGTCACCCTTTCTCGTCGATACCTCAGATACTCCTGCCTCTATCGAGGGGGGGGGGGGGGAGGCTGGCGAGTTTTAAACGGGGAGGAAGGGGTGCCGCGCCGCGAGGAAATGAGAGAAGAATAGGGGTGGGCAAGATACAGCTGCAGCCCCATTAAGATTCGGCCCCCCGATAAATTATGAGTCCTCAAGAGGTGGCAGAAGTTTTTTCCCTACCGCGCCCCTCCTCTCGATTCTTTTTTTTTTTTTTTTTTAGGGTAAACACATAAAGTTCGCGTCTGTGTTGTTCGCTCCGCGAATCGCCCCACTTTATCCCTCGCGACGTGGCCAAATAGTGCTGTGATAATTTTTCTACCGTAGGTAGGTTTTTTCCAGGGTGTCCAGAAGCTGATCCACAATACTTTGGGAATCGATTTTTGAATACTTACTTTTAATATTAATATTTAGACAATATTTTTGAACTATTTTAAAAATATTTTTTGAACATATTTTCAAAATATTACTTTAAAAAGTTTTGAAAAATTTTTGAAAATATTTTAATAACAATATTTTTATGAAAATATTTTGAAAAAGGTGACAATATTTCCAAAATATTTTCGTCCGGGGAACGACGTATTTTCGGGTCAAGTTTTATCTTTTTTAACGAAACTCCGAACACCATTTAATGCCTTGAAACTTACTTTATATTTTTTTCGGCTCATACAAATTATAGTCACAAAATTTTAAGTTTGAAATGCTTTTCACTGGAAAAAAAAAACACATTGGATCTAGAGTCCAGACTCTTAGATCCATCGACAAGAGAATAATACGCTTGATTCAATCGGAATTTTGCTTAAATCAAAAGGAGATCCGCTCAAATGAAGAGGCTTGGTTCTTGATTTTAGCAAAATTCCGATTGAATCAAGAGTATTTTTTCTTGTCGATGTTTTTAAGAGTCTGGACTCTAGATCCAATGTGTTTCCCCCCCCCCCCCCCCCCCCCAGTGAAAAGCATTTCAAACTTGAAATTTTGTGACTATAATTTGTGTGAGCCGAAAAAAATATAAAGTAAGTTTCGAGGCATTAAATGGTGTTCGGAGCTTCGTTAGTGCAGTCGGCCAGTTGACGTCAAACGCATACTAGCGCCTACAAGACTGTATGGATACTTCACGCATTGCACGCACAGCACGGTACACGCTTTAATCGTGGTAATTTCTCGGTGTCAGATCTACCACCCGCGGTGCGGTGGACTTAATACACTGGAGAAAAAAACACATTGGATCTAGAGTCCAGACTCTTAAAAACATCGATAAGAAAAAATACTCTTGATTCAATCAGATTAAGCTTAAATCAAGAATCAAGCCTCTTAATTTGAGCGGATTTCCTTTTGATTTAAGCTTTAATCTGATTGAATCAAGAGTATTTTTTCTTGTCAATGTTCTCAAGCGTCTGAACTCTAGATCAAATGTGTTTTTTTTCCAGTGTGCTTTTTTGGTAGAAAAAATTAAATATGAAAGGAAACGGAACGGTGGAACATCACGCGTTCAACGCAGAGGGAATCGATGGATGCGATTGTGAGATCGGCGAGGACCTCGTTGTATCTCGCGTCTTTCGAAATCACCGTGGCCATTTTACGATTTTCCCGCTGATCACCCCTCTGATTAAGATTTCGAATCCTCATCGCTTTTATGCCCCTCCCGAGCGTTTGATGGGCGCAATAAAAACTTCACCGACACGAACTGCATAAAATATGGGGTCGGAGATTATGAAAAATAAAATAGAAAAATCTAACTTCAGGTAATTTATCGGAAACCGCTTATGACTTTTTTATGTCGGGAGTTTAAGTTGCTCAGTTGTTGATACAGTGATTTGATTTCTCGGATTTTACATCTAATATTTTTTCTGGTTTTATCTTGTTCCATTGGATAACATTTTGCATTAAGGAACCGACATCTCTGGCTCTTCCAGAAAGTCACATTTTTGCATAGGGAAACCGATGGCATATATGTTGTTTCTAAAATGAGCCAGAAACAGTAGTTCCTAATTGCAAAATGTAATCCGATTGTGTATCACAGATTTGAGCGCTTTGCAGCCAGATTCGTTTGCATCTTAATGTAGGGCAACAAGATCTCCTAGAATTCGAAATAGTCGCTGATTTAAAATACCTCGCTGTACGTTTTCACTGGTTTTAATGGTAAAAGTCCGAAGACTTTTTTGAATGCAAATAGATTACTAAAGTCTGAAAATGCATATTACATAGCGATGTTTCAAAATCTTCGATTGTAAATGATTTAATTGTATATAAATTTGATACATTTATTCTTCCGTTCATATTATTAAGATATTCGCTCACAGGGAATAAATAAAACTCTCGATAAAAAATGTTTTATGTGCAACATTGACGAGATTGTTTTTTTTAATATGTTTCAGGTAAGAGAAGTTTACTTTCCACTCTTAAGGAGCCACAAATTGATGAGAATGCATAGTAAGTAAAACCTCGTCACTTCCTATCCGGATATGGCTTCTCACTCGATTGGAAGCATATTTAATGCCTTGTCGATAAGCTTCTTTCAATCTTAAGTATCTAATTCAAATTAGCCTTTAACTCATCAGCGGACCGATTGTTGAAGTTGATAGACAGAGCGATAGAAAAAGAAGATATCAGGCATCTTAAGAGCTCCTATTGCTTGAGATGGGTGCTTCTAATAGACTACAGGGGTAAATGATGGACTAACTATCGGATCTTTCGTGGATTGCCGTTAGCTAGTCTACTACTTACGTCCTTTGTCCATTGCAACCACCCGCTTCCACCAATAGGGTCCCCTCATATCCTTTTTGTCATATTTCTTAAATGCTCTGTCTACCAATTTCAACAATCAGCCCGCAGTAGACTAACTATCGAAATCGATGGACGAGGGTATCAACAAAGAGACAGTTGGAAAATGGAGCGCTCCACTTTGAATTTGTGTAAGAGTATTTGTCTTAATTTTGAGTAACTTCACAAAATGTTGAAAAGCGTTAAGTAGTTCAGTTCCCTGCGAATAAAATAAAACACGAGATAAAACTAGACAACAAGAAATGCGGTTAGGCCGGATTCCAGGTATATCCATTCAATTTTTGAAAAGACTCTCCGTCAAATTCTCGGAAACTCAAGATTTCCGGCATCAAGCCAGCCGGCGCACGATGGAGCGAGTCAATAGGAGAGGTGAGACAAAATTTGGAAACTTTAAACGCCTATAACTCGGTTTATACAAATCTTTGAGGTTCTAAAAGTGATTTCATCGGTTTTCTCGTGAAATTTTTCGTTAAAACCATCTCTTAAAGTTTAATATGTGACGAAATAAACATCAGCATTTGCAGTTTTAGTAGAAAATCTCATGTTCGACCTCTCCCATTGACTCGATCCACTGCGCGGCGCACGAACCCCGGACTGAATTGGACGTTTTTCTGTCAAACGGAACCATGTACATTCAGACATGAGCCCTGAGACCCATAAGAATACATGCATAACATGGCTCACGTCTTAATGCACATAGTTCCGTTTGATAGAAATAGTCCAATTCCTGCCCACAAGCTCTTCAAAAAGCTTCTCCACGCTCGCCCGGTAAATTGCCACATGTATACGGAATGTTGTCAACTTTCGCTGGAGGCACGTCGCATCGCGTTGCCGTGCTTTGTACAAACGTCATATAGGCATTTGGACGCCCACAAATTTCCATCGACAAAATTCGAATTGTCCGGATAACCTCGGAAAATTTCCCTTCCAATTTTTAAAAGGATTTTATTCGTGATTCGATCTAAAGTATATGAAAATTCCAAGGAAAAATAGTTATAATTTTGTTTCGAAACTCGATTTTCGATCGAGGTGAATCTGGCAACGTTCGAATGTTCGCACGACGTTTTTCCTCGGCTTTCCCAAAACGGTGGAAGTGGAGCCTCCCCCTCGCCGCGGCCGTCAACACCCCCCGACAACATTTCACTCTCTTAAATTAATCCCTTTCCCCGGATTCCACCCCTTACCTCCGGTGTGTTGCAACTAGTTTACCTCAGCGTGAACATCGGAGCGGCGTCGCCAACCCCTCGCTCGAGGAGCTCCTCGCACATCGACGCGATTCATGAATTTCGGCAACGTTGCCTTTTAGATGCAGCCCCGACCCGACCCCGCGAATTTTGCCAAGCGTGGATACGTTCGGTTTTAGTTGCCGAGACGCTCCAAATGGGTCCAAATTTCGGGCACGGATCCAAAGTTGGACGTATTTCTGTCAAACGGATCTATGTGCATTAAGACATGAGCCCTGAGACCCATAGAATACATGCATAACAGGGCTCACGTCATTATGCACATAGTTCCGTTTGATAGAAATACGCCCAGTTCACACTCATGCAATTCGTACATTTGGTGAATTTTTAAAGCTCTGCATAGTGCGTTCCCATACTTTACAGGGTTTGACTTTTTGACGCTCCGAGGCAATTAGCACTTTGCCGCCTCCGTAGGCAAATTTTTAACTTAACGCTAACTTCCGTTACAACGAAATTCCCTTTGGGTGACAGTGTGCTTACAACATTTGGTTTTAATGCCGGCAGCAGTGACAACCACTTCCAAAATTCTCGACCCTCGTCCCGAGGTGGGTTGAAAAGTGGACGAATGCAAACGTTGGCCAACATTCATCAAGCTGCTGAGATTAGTACTTAACTGCATCAGAGCGTTTTTCTCCTTTGGATTGCAACCTTGCCGATCTGGTTAAAAAAATGCACCAGATCCACCGCGGAAATTCATGCTGCTGAAAAATGTGGGAAAAATTATTTAAAACTTCTTTGTACGGACAAGTTTTATCGAATTTCGACGAATGAATGGAGAAAATCATACAATTCGTGGCACTAAAATTTCATTACTTGTGTCTTCTTCTTGTCTTACAGAATCTAAGGTACGTATATTGCAATTGAATAAAACTAAAACAGAATAATTCTGACACTCAATACCATTACTCCAAGTTTCCCTCAGAAAATTTTGGAGGGTCTAATTTCATAATTGATCATAAATCCCTCATTCGCTCTGACAGCAGGAGTCTCCATCTCAGAAATCAGTTAGTCTGTTTACGCTTGGCGAGGACAATCACAGTCCCAATAAAGAAAAATCTTATGGAAGATTATATACATTGTAATTGAAAAAATAAAATTGACAAAATAATTCTGACGCCCAATATCATTACTTCAACTCCCCCAGAGAACTTTGGAGGGTCTAACTTCACAATTGACCATAAATTCCTCATTTATTCCAACAGCAGTCTCCATCTCAGAAATCAGTTAGTCTTTTTACGCTTGACGATTACAATCACAATTCCCAAAACGAAAAGCTGTATCAATACTCTTTTCACGAGTCCCTTGCAATCACCTCACTCCGACCAGTGGCGTGGCGTGCTTTGCGATATATCGATTGATTTGCCATTTAAACCTGTGGTAAAGAATCGATTATTAAGGTGTTCGCTGCGAACACCCTGTAAATCGATCTTTTTCCATAGGGTTAAATGGCAGATCGATCGATATATCGCAAATCACGCCACGCCACTGACTCCGACGTTACGGAGCGGGATCGACTTCCGACCGAAGCATTTAAATTTCGCTCGGGAAGATTTTGAATAAGAATATCCGCCCCGGCGAAACCATTACTCATAATCAGAGCAAGAGGGTTGGCAAAAAGTCCCAAGTGTTCCCGACTGGTCGACGAGAGTCGCGTGACGAGAATCGATCTATCGAACTATCGAACTTCGAGAATTCGCTGCGCGTTAGGTTAGGTCAAGTCGTTAGAAAGTATCGAGGAGGCCGAGAAAAGGACCAACGACGAAGAATCAATTTATCAGCGGAGAGAAAATAACAATGGCGAGTGTTAGGTTTATGGGACCCTGCGCCTGCTAACAGTGTTATTGGCACACCTGCAATGGAATTCAATCGCCAACTGCTGCTCCGTCGGAATGAGTCGACGTCACCATTGCTCCCTGCAGTGGGCACTGTAGCCAAAATTCCCGCCAAAAATCGACTTTTGGTTTTTTATCAAGAAAACTAGAGTACCTGTATAGGGAGAGTACCGACAGATCTGAAACTCCGAAAGTCCATCAGGCCTTCACCGATGCCTCCGCGAATAAAGTTAGGGCCCAAAAGGGCAGCCAACCTATGAATTTTAATTATCCAGAGCGATTTACTGATACTATTGTTACGAACCGTCCTTTATTAAGCACGCGTTTGACTCAGTTTTTGCATAAATTTACTCAATTTCGCGGAAGAACGCTCATTTCTGTACATTCTTGGCCATCTTGGTTAGAATTGGAATCTGCAGACTGGCAGTGAAATTTTGTGCGTTAGAAGTTGGTTAGAAGGGTGGCTGCACTTTTGGGCCCTAAGCCCTCCATGAACCGATCTGTCAGTACTCTCCCTATACAGGTACTCTAAAGAGAACATGCCTGCAGGCTGATTGTTGGAATTGGTATAGGCAAAGCTACGGACAAAGAAGAAAATTAGACGTATTTCTGCGAAATGGAACCAGAGACAGGTGGGAAAGAAGAGGCGTGCTCGTTAGTTGAGAGCCGTAAGAATGAATGGGAACTATTACAAAGCGCCAGTGACGTCAGCTGCAAAGAAGCCAAATTTAGTTTTGTTCAATTGCACTATACGTATCTTAGATTCTATGAGACGAGAAGGAGACACAAGTAATGAAATTTTAGTGCCACGGATCGTATGATTTTCTACATAGTGGCTTCGTTTATTCGTCGAAATTCGGTAAAACTCGTCCGTAAAAGGAAGTTTTAAATAATTTTTCCCACATTTTTTAGCAGCATGAAATATAAATGTCCTCTGAGCACCATTAAATAACCCTCTGCCTCTGCAGCTTTAGTATATCCTATATAGAATTTGGCTTCGGCTACGTGTAAGTAATTATTTGAGATTATACATAATGAATAACATCGTGGTTTGTTTTAAACTTATTATTTTAATTGTAAGTTTTATCATAAATATAAAGGATGCTACTAGTACAACCATGTTTTTTTAAGGTTATTAGCGCGTTTCGGTGATTTTTGCGATTTTTTCTGTTCTCGGCGGATATTTTCCTATTTTCATAGGAGGTTTCTCATAATTTAAAGGATGTTTGCGAGGTTATATCTCTTGCCAAGCTTTATATCCTCCTCCTCTTCTCCATCCTAGGTCCATGGGAAGAGTCAATTGAACCACTTTACCCTCCGTCCAAAGAGCACTATTCAAAATTTGAGATTTCATTTCTTTTTCGCTTCCAGTTCATGCACGCCCCATCCAGCGAGAGTTACCATGGTTCGAATCACTTCAGGCTCAGTTAACTTGACTTGTGAAATGGCTTTCACTCTGTCGTGCTGAGGAAAAACGCCACATTAACCTTCAGACGCTGCCAAATTTCCTTTAATGAAACATGAGTCCCTGGTAAACTTATGAATATTTTCCTTCCAATTTCCTAGAGAATTGTGTTTGCAATCGAATCTAAATTCCCTGAAAATTTCAAGGCAAATAATACATAACTTTCCTAAAAAATGAACATTTTATTGGAGGAAATTTGGCAACTCTTGAATATCTATACGGCGTTCTTCCTTAGCATGGGTAGTACTCCTCTCATGCTTTCATAGTGTAGTGTATTTCACTACTCCGGCCCACTATGGTCTGGGGCGCCGAATTGTGGCCATAAATCAGGAAATGATCAGAATATCATGAAATTTGGTGTACTTATGTTTTTTGGTCGCTGAATTCAAATTTGACCTTAGTTTTACAAAATTCTTAATCCAAGATGGCGGCAGGCCCTTGAAACCAAAAAATTAGAAGAAAAGCCAAAATATGATTAGAATAACAAATTGAATGTCAGTTTAATGTTTTGAAGGTTGTCTCACTATAATATGAAATCTATTTTTCAATGATCAAGAGGTTATCAAGGCAGAAGCCCCAAAAATACGTATTTAATCCAGAAAAATAAGAGGAGAAGAAATGATTGAAATTGAATCAAGTCAGTACTATGTTTTCGGTCTATTGATCCTGACTGGAGCGTAAGTTAAAAAAATTGCACATTCAATATGGTGATATTCGTGTTAGCAAGACATATGGCATTAGCCCTTTAGGGCGCCCCTCCCCGAACCAAAAATTGTCCCTAAAAAATTTCATTTCAAGCGATTTTTTAAAAATAATTTACTCTTTGATCATCAAACCCTGCTAGCAAAATTTTCTAGATATACTCAATACTACTTAGACCTAAATAGCCTTGACATTCTTATACTCAATGAGGCTGTCAACCATTCTGCTCTGATTTTCATGGTTAGAATTAGGTATTATAAAGATTCTAAGCCTAATGAATCGTGGCCAAAAATCCGATTTTTGAAAGTACGAAAATCTGGCAATCGAGCATATAATCCTTACCTACATCCTTTAGTAGGTGTGAAATGACCTATCAAATCTTATGTAATTGTTTTTATGATCAGATATATGGTGGCGAACTTCACATCCCTCGCTAGGTAAGTAAAGAAACGTGGAGAATTTAAAGTGCACGTTATCGTGTATTGCCTTGTGTGTCGTGTTGTGCGTAGATCCCCGATCAAATATGGAAAAGAAAGGTGAAAGTAAGTACTTTTTGATGGTTTAATCGTTTTTTGTAGTATTAAGATTAATTTAATGACCACCATGAGACTCCAAAGTTTTGTCCTAATTTAGGCAAAAAATTGCCTTCACCTTAAGTTTTTAGTTATCACTAACACGAGCTAACACGTTCTTATCAGTGCAAGAATGTAGCTCATATGTTCCTCTAACAGGATATCATAGGTTTTTTGCATCTTTTTGCCTCTGGGGCCTTCAGACTCAGACCCAGATCAGACCCTAAAACCTTGCGGATTACCATTCTCGGGGTTGCCTAGCCATGGAATTGAACTCGGAACCTCTTGATCTTATAGCCAGCACTCCAACCACTACGCACCACAGCGGGCCGAGTTAATAAATTTGTATTATGTATACAGGCTGAAGAATAAAAAAAAATACCCAAGTTTTATCCACCATTTGTCGTTTTTCCGGAGAAAATATTATTTTGCTTAAAAATGAGGTTTTTTGCAAAAAAACTTTATTTTCCGGAAATCTGGCAAGTGCTGGAAAAAAACTGATATCATTTTCGGATTCAGCAGCCAAAAATACATATGAATCACCCTATATCAAACGTTGACCTTGTCTCATCTCTCTTATCTCCTTCTGCAATGAAATCAGATTGCGCAGAAAATCGTATAAGTCCCTCACTAAAATGACCAAAAAAGGCCCCAGAGGCAAAAAGCGGCAAAAAGCGGCAAAAAAAACCGATGATATCCTGTTAGAGGAACATATGAGCTACATTCTTGCACTGATAAGAACGTGTTAGCTCGTGTTAGTGATAACTAAAACTTAAGATGAAGGCAATTTTTTGCCTAAATCAGGACAAAACTTTGGAGTCTCATGGTGGTCATAAAATTAATCTTAATACTAAAAACGATTAAACCATCAGAAAGTACTTACTTTCACCTTTCTTTTCCATATTTGATCGGGGATCTACGCCAACTTATCACAAAGCGACACAAGGCAATACACGATGACGTGCACTTTAAATTCTCACGTTTGTTTACTTACCTCGGAGGATGTGAAGTTCGCCACCATGTATCTGATCGTAAAAACAATTACAGAAGATTTGATGGGTCATTTCACACCTACTAAAGGATGTAGATAAGGATTATATGCTCGATTGCCAGATTTTCGTACTTTCAAAAATCGGATTTTTGGCCACAATTCGGCGCCCCCAGACCATAGTGCGGCCCTTAACCGTATGCATTAACCTTTTTTTCAACTACAGAATTTAACCCAGAGTCAATGTCCCATTTCTATTAGTAAAGTTGATAGTTTTCAGGCGGACACTAAGAATAGTGCAGCTTCTCCGAGTGAGGCGATTTTTTTCAAGAGAGAATTTTAATTAGAGGGGAGCATACTTCGTCGGTGCTCTGACATAAAGGCGTATCTCAATTTTCAGGTGAGCCCTGTTCTTCGTTTACTTCTTTGCTTTCTGGGGCTCATGTGGAAACCAAGATACGCCCTTACGCCAGAGGACCGACGACTCATCTGATACCCGAGAGTCGCCATCCATATGAATATAAAGGAGATCTGGATCACGACGGAGAGATGGGTATCATATTTCAGGCATCCCCGTCTTTCCCAGCGTGCATTGTTGCCAGATAGCCCAGAAAATCAGTATTTTTATATTAAGTGTGATAGGAATTATGCTGATTTTCAGCGAAATCCGGAAATTGTGCTAGCGTGAGACGAAGCGACGACGCGACATCCTTCGCTCGCAGCTGAGCCGGAGAAATTGACTTCAACTAATTTAAGACGACATTTTTGAGTCGGCAGCCGAACCCTGGCTCGAGCACAGTGGGAATTATTTCAACGCATCCAGAACTTTGTCAGTAAACTCAGATTCTCCCCGTGAAATGTCTGAAGATTCGGTTATTTTAGAGAAAACACAGACCTTATAATATTCACATAGACTCCATCAATAATGTTTGTCACAGGAATGTGACCGTGTGAAATCTATCCGAAATTTGCCTGGTTTTACCGTGTGATCGAAAGAAATTCGATAGTATTTTCAGGTTAAATGCCCATTCATTTTCTGGTAAAAATACAATTTACGAGTGGGAGGTAACGATGAAACGAAGTGTCGTTCTTTCGTTAGGACAAGCGAGAAACTAAAACACCTTCAATTCAGCGCCTATGCAATTTGAGCTACTTGGGAGTTAAAATATTTGTATGACGGGTCAATATTCATCTCTAAAAGAAGACAATTTTGCAGGACTGATTCTTTCCCCTTTCTGATGAGTGCAGGCACTGATACCGTTGGCTATGACGTAATGCCAACATCCGTCTCTCATATTCATAAAATGCTCATTTGGCTCGGAACTTGGACAACAGTACATACTCAATTTTTGTTACATTTACGACAAACTTCTGTTAAGATTCATTGCTTGATAGCTTATCTCCACGATGCGTTCCATAAAAAACGCGCTCATGGATATTAAACCCTCGTTCCCAGTGGCGTGGCGTGCTTTGCGATATATCTATCGATCTGCCATTTAAACCTATGGTAAAAGATCGATGGAGAGGCTGTTTGCAACGAACACCTTAATGATCGATTCTTCGCCATAGCTTCAAATGGGAAAATATCGATAATAATCGATCATTCACGCCTCTCGCCACTGCTCGTTCCCCGTTCGGTGACTCGATTCAAAGTGTCGTTTCAGCTTAGACAGTTTGGTACTGCGGGCCATGCATCGCCCGGTCGGAGGCGACCGGGGGGGGGGGGGGGGCGGGCGGCACGGAGCGAGACGAAAAATGAGGTGTTATGAACGTCATATATTCATAAAGGCGTGCGAATTTTGCCGCAAGCCGGCGCTTGGCACTTCGTCTGTTACCAAATAATTTATTTGTTATTTTCTCGTCCAGACAACCCTCCCCCGCCCTCTCCCCTTCTCGATGGGTCTCGTGCAGGATCATAGGGCGGGAAAATATTTTCAACTGCGCCTTCCGACAGAGCTGCCGTTCTGTTTGCGATATGCTACTCTATTCAAGTGATTAAAAAATTTGAAAAAACGCGTACCTAAACAAATTTAGATTTTTTAACAGTTTCGAGAACGAATTACAGTTCATAGAGCGATCCAAGGTTGAACTAATAGACTGTAGGAGCGTGTTCATCTATGAGTCAAAATAAGGCTTTTTTCATCTGTGAAATTTTTACGAAAGTGTTTTTTGAGGGGGCTCCAGCCCCCTCCCAAAGTTCTTGAAAATAAATACTTTTTCCTGCATTTCGGCAATGGCAATGCACCGAGACTTATGAAAATTTGCATGCATCCATAATTTGATACGATTGATTCATTAATGACATGAGAACAATCAAAACTTCAGTTAAAAGTGGGTCTTCGGTTGGTCCGCAGTATACCACCTTTTAACGCTAAATACGCAAGTAATTGGCCTTTTAAAGTCCAAGCCTCCTTCAGAAACTCCAGTTTTGACTGAAATTTTAATTTTCTTAAGGTTACTACTGAATTCAGCATATCATATTCAGGGCGTCTACACATTTTCATGAGATTTGGTGCATCTCTTTTGCCAAAATACAGGGTAAACATTTTATTGCCTAGAACACGCGTGTGTAGTTTGGCAGTTGACCTTAATTGGATCATCCTGTATTGATTTTTTCTAATGTTTCTAATTTTCTAAATGTGGCCTGATTATAATCTCTGCAGGGATGAAATGAATCCTCTTCTCTAAAGTTTGACATTTATTTCAAAATCCATAAAACCTCGGTTTGGTGTTTTCAGCGTCGATTCGTCGTTCACATTGGAAAAAAAAGTATGGTAACATCTACTATGAGCCTACTTGATTTTTTACAATATGATAACATTTAGTGAAATTAACCAGAATTATGGAAGTATTCACAAAGAATTCTGTTGATACTTACCATAATATAGTAAATACTACCATTCAGTCCAGTATTTATTACCATCCTGGTTTCACTGTGTCCTAGTTTGGTAAAATCTATTATATTTTTTTTCAGTGTATGCGTCTGCTGCGTCTCGTAACCATAAGAATAAGAGCCTAACACGTGACATCTATAAGAGCAATGACGTGATTTGGTGTAAATTACGAAAATTCAATTAATTACGTTTTCTGCAGCCGAAGCGCATATGATATTCTTATCCCCAAGTCAAGCCAACAATAACATGACTTGACTTGGCATGATTTTTCGAACTTGGGTAGCGTTTCGAGAAAGGAACACTAAGGTTTTGAAAAAAATGAAAAAGAAAGAAAATGAGCTCAGGGTTGTTTTGAGCGCGTCAGAATCATATTTTCTCCTGTCAATTATTTAAAAGTCTGCAAAGAATATTTAGTCTATAGAATAAGAAGTTTGTTTTAATATGGAGCCTCTCAGACGGATAAAACTTCAAATATATTTTTCTCGCTGAGTTTTCTTTCGGTAAACTCTTCACTGTTGGCTGTCATTCAGAAACTTTTGTCTCAAATGGAAATGTTAACATTCCCTTTGCTCAACTTGATGATTATTTTGTTTGGACATTGATATTCAACGTTACTCTCTGAAGTCTAAAGGACCGAACAAAAATCCAATGTAATAATCATAGAAAACAACATTAAATCAGAATCGTACTGAAAGCGTCCATAAATGTTTTCAAATCCCAAGCAAACGTGGTTGTAATTATCATTGATTTTCTTTTAGTGGTGCATTAAGGTATATTAGACACATAGATTCATAACTTTTAAGACTATATAGTATTTTATCCTAAGAAACGTGATAGCGAACTCGGCGAAGACATGCGTCAAGAAGTAGCCGCACAGAAACGCCTTCAATTCCCTAAGATACCACCATTGGTTACTCGCAAGTACGAATAGTTGTATCCTCGGATATGGATGCTTTTCACTACGAGTGTGACGCGACGCGACATTCTAAATCCCCGATCTGTAACGAAACAAGCATCCTCTCAACAACATATGAGTGTACGTCTCTTAGTACTTTTGTTTAATTAGAAATTAAACTCCTTAGTTTAACTAGAAAAAGGCACCTACGCCCAATTCTTTCGGCGTTTTTGCCAAAATACGTCCTTCGATTCCAACGCCAGATCTGAGATCAGAGCTGTTGTTCCTGGACTTTTTTGTCGATTTGGTGGGTATCATTTTAGTTTTTGAAACGAACATTATGTCATGACAATTGTCGTCTGCATCTATATTTGTGTGCACGGAAAAAATTAAATTGCTAATATAACGATTCGATTGCTAAAAAAAAGTGATTGCAATGTTTCAACGTAGATTTTTCAACAAAAAAATTCTACTTTAACCACTATTGTAAGCTACTTTAACCACGGGGGTGGTCAAAGTAGCATTTTTGTGTTGTAAAATCTACATTGAGACATTGTAGTCACTTTTTTGAGCAAATGAATTGTTAAATCAGCAATTTAATTTTTTCTGTGTGGTAAATGTCAATCCTGCAGTACAAATAATTGCGTCATGAGGCCGTTATGAAAGTAGCTAAACTAAAAAAATTGCATTCAGTGTTTGCGCCAATAGAGCCACCACAAACAATTTCGATGGTGAAATATCCCAAACTACGTGTCTCGGTTTGTGTCGTTGCAGACTTCCTATCATACTTTGCCCTGGAATGCGAAGAGCGTACTACACAACGTCAAATATTAAGTATTTCTGTGATTTTACTTCTCTGTGCGAAGCAAATTTTGAAAAAATTTCAAGGAATGATTTCGGTTTTTCTTCGATTAGAAACAATATCGGAGCGGAGATTGCTAAACTAATCGAGCAAACTAGGTGCGTGGTTTTGGGAGTTTCATCATCGATTTATTTTACACACCCCACGCTAAAGAGCAACTCAAGAACTGTAATCAAGTGAAAAGAAAGTTGGGTTCAGATGCCAGTGTTACTTTTCGCCCAATGATGGTTGATGAACAACTTCTTGAGTAAAAAATGAATAAAAATTTGCGAACGATGAATGTCGGGATATGACTTTCTCCTCAACTCTTTGGTCATCCATCATCATTTGGACGTATATCTGCCAAACGGAACTTTGTGCATTATATGACGTGAGCCCTGTTATACGTATATTCATATGGGTCTCAGGGCTCATGTCTCAATGCACATAGTTCTGCTCGGTTGAAATACGTCCATTTGATGAAAT
This sequence comes from Bemisia tabaci, assembly GCF_918797505.1. NCBI lineage: Eukaryota > Metazoa > Arthropoda > Insecta > Hemiptera > Aleyrodidae > Bemisia > Bemisia tabaci. The sequence goes on along the minus strand of NC_092800.1, from coordinate 40,529,483 downwards.
TTAGTGTACATTCTCTTGCGTAGCTTTTACTATGCAAGCAAGACATCAGTGGAT